>NW_003852396.1:6659924-6699082 GCF_000181295.1 Otolemur garnettii | reverse complement strand
CCACGAATGGATCAACAAACTGTGGTATATGTACACCATGGAATACTATGCAGCCATTAAGAAGGATGGAGACTTTACATCCTTCATGTTCACAGCTTGCTCCCTTATAGTTTCCAGGTCTCTGCTCAAATGCCACTTTCCTAGAGCGTCCTTGCCTCACTACCTGACATGAGCACAGTTACTGACCCATCTCCTAACACGCTCCATCTCCCGTACGGGGCTTTATTTTTCTCAGATTCACATATTCTGTCAGGTGTTATGTTTTTATCTGTAAATCTGTTTTCATCTTGGAAGGTAAGCTCATGTAGGTAAAGTTTTATTTTGTTCCCTGCTCTATTCTTAATGCTTAAAAAAGTACCCTGAACAGTACATAAAAGAATGAAGACATTAAAGAAAAAGTAATTAATTAATGTCACGTGCTTAATAGATACATGTTGGCAAGCCATCTGAATGTGTTAGCAATGAAAATAATGAGAACCTTCAATGGACCAGCTCATGCTATAACTCCAAAGTTTTAGCATATTATTTATTGAATAAATTCCATTAGTCTATAAATTTAGACTGCGTGGGGGGGCATATTTATTGTATACCCTGTACTGTACCATTTTTGGTGAATATATTCAATGTATGGGGTTTACGGAATTTCTATTTTGAGATCATGCATACACTGCTTCTATAATTGTTGGAAACTAGAAGAATTGCCAGCTTTTGCAGGTAAATTACAGGGTGCCCAATTAAATTTGAATTTCAGATAAACAGTGACTATTTCTGTAGACGTATGTCCCAAATATTGCATAAGACAGACTCATACTAAAAAATAATCGCTGTTTATCAGAAATTCTAATTTAACCCAACAATTGTATTTATCTGGCAGCTACAATTACTACCTGGAATTTCTTGCCTGTTTGTCTCACAATTCGGAATATTTTCACCCCTTTCCAAATCCAAATCAAGCAACTTTAGCCTGGCCCCTTTGGCCTGATCTATTTTCACCTCTGGCCGGATTATTTCGCCTTTGCTTTTGGCTATTTGTAGAAAGTAAAGTCAAAAGATAAGAATGATGAAACAGGAGCCCTCCCTTTCCCCTGACTCCGACAAAGCAGTGTCCTTGCACAGAGTTCAGTTAGAACGCCCCCCTGTGGGGGAACTTTGCATAATGAGTTGCTCTCGCTTGTCTCCACCGTGTATTAACTCACCATCACCAAACAGCAGATAGCCCGCTGTGAAGTGTGTCCGCAGGGCTCTGTTTATGGGAAAACCTATGCCATTTGTTTTTCTTTTCTAATTACCCATTTGGTGGAGATATTTTTGGAGTAACCAACAGTGAGCATTCCTGGGCTGAGGCCTCGATTTGAAACCTGCACGGCTTGTGTGGCACATCCAGCATCTAAGCTCCTGGTTTTAAACGACTTTAGGGTTTGTGCGTTGTTGTCCACCGAGACCTAAACTAAATATATTTCTGGCTGCGAACAAAATTTTCTTAAATTACTTTTATCTATACAACGATAGTAATTATTCTGCTGAAGATTGGACAGAAATGTGTAGTTTTTTTCCTGATAAATTTCATTTTGTTTCAGCTTTACTCTGCCTTAGTTAACAGATTCTACTTTTGCTTCTGACTTTACTCCCAGAATGAAGCATGGTCAACTGATGCATGTATGAGCCATTTTACCTGACAAGCTAGGTCCCTTTATTGTAAATGCTTAACAGGTGGGCTACTGAATTCCAAAGGCCGTTTGATTCAATAAGGACAGTTTAAAGTCTTTTTTGTTCTATGTGGCTTTGTATTTGTCCCATAAACTATTCCGAGTTCTGATTTTCTAAAGATAAGTAGAACTCTGTGAGGAAATTGCATTCTTAGAATTATTAGACTAAAGTGAAGGGCAAACATTTATAAAGAGAGTAAATATTAAAAGAACAGACAGTGTGTGCAGAGCTTAAATAGTATTTGGTTTGCTTTGTTCTCTTACCTTTCAAATGCTGCTTACTCAAAGGCGCCACATGAAACAGAAACAGCCATTATTGTGTACATGTTGGGTCAGTAAGACAGAAACAGTACCTCTGGAAGAATATCAAGTGCTCAGTGTCTGTGTCCTCAAGGCTGTTTTTATCCGAGCTCAAACAATTTTACTAGTAATAATAATAATAATAATAATAATAAATACAGTTAATTTTCAGCACTCAGTATGTGCTGGGAACTGCCCATCTTACTTACCCTGTACCAAGCAGAGTGCCTGACTCACTGTAGTTCTCAGTAAATGGAGAATAGATTAATGAATGCGAAGACTGTTTTCCTAACTTAAAATGTTAGAGGAGAATAATATATACTGGATCATTCTTAGTATCTAGTCGATTTTTTATCATATTTTGAAATTATTTACATTTCTTTTACTTTTTTCTTTCTTTTAAATATAATATTTGATATATACTGAAGAATATATACACAAAATAAAGCATGACAGAGTGACTACTCATGACCTTTCGTCCAGATGATTCCCTAGACACTCACTGATAGCTGTTTCCGACCTGAGCCCACCTGCGTGTCCTTCCCTCTCACCCCCACTGGAGGTTAATGATATGAAAATTTTGTTTATGATCCCACTATTTGTATTCTTCATATTTTTACATGTGCATGTCTAAAGAACACGTTGTTCAGTTTTGCTTGTTTTAAGCTTTATAACTTTTACTATAAAAGTCTGCAGGAACAGGCTTTTTTACCTCCAGAGGGATTATTTCATTGCTGTTGTTGTGTGCGGCTGTGGTTCATTCATTTTTACTACGGCATTACATTCCACTATAAGAATAAGCCACAGCTTATTTATTTATTTTTATTCCCTCTCTTGTCAATGGACTTTTGGAACTTGATTTTTACCTTTTTGCCAGTGTAAGTGGCACTGTCAGCCCTGGCATTCTTGGACATGGCTTCTGGCGCCTGCGCTAGAATCTCCTTCAGGCATACGCCTATCATCGGAATTGCTGGGACGCAGGGGACGTGCTTACGTAACACTAAAAGACAATCTCAAAAGAGGGCAATCACTTTAGTTTCTTGAGTAAACCAGAATTTAGAATCCAAAGTTAATATAATCAAGCTACTTACCTTCTTTAGTGTTATGTCCCAGAGACTAATTTACTGCTAAAAAGCAAATCCGAATCAGGATGGCGTCTTACCACCCAGAATTGTGTGTTCTGGATGCAGTGTGCGGTCTGTAAAGGATGCTTACTGAGCAAGGTCTCGGGGTGGTGTGTCTGTAAGCTAAAATGCTCAACTCTGTGACGGTTGAAGAAATATGGAATGTCGTAATTAGAATAGTCCTGAAGACTTTGTAATTCCCAAGAGCTGTTCTTCATCTAAATCTCCTTGTTCTGAGAAAATGGCAAAATATTCCCTTCCCTTCTGCTGATGTAGAAAATGTGATAGGGAATGACCTGAATGTGCCTAATTATCTCTAGGGTTAATTTTTGTTTTGCACAATTTATCCTTCTCAAGGTTGTAGGTTGGTCTACACTTACACAACAGGAAATACTAAAAAATCTTAGTTTAGTATGATTTATTGCTAAAAGAGTATTCTTTTTTTTTGCAGTTTTTGGCCGGGGCTGGGTTTGAACCCACCACTTCTGGTATATGAGGCCGGCACCCTACTCCTTTGAGCCACAGGCACCGCCCTAAAAGTGGTTATTTATTTTTTTTACATGTATTAATACTCTAAGAAAAATATTCATATAGTTAATTATATTCAGATGGTTGTCTTCATTGGACATCTTGATACATCTGCTACATATTAAAATTTTTGACTAAAGAAGAATCCATGTACTTTTTTTCATCTGACATAAAAGTTTTCTGATAAATTTGGAAGATTACCTCCCAGTGGATTCCAATTGTAATCCAGATTCTTAAATTGCCCATACTGTTTAGATACAGACAAAAAACTACATGTTGTAAACGTCATTAGGTAAGGAACTATTGCTATTCTGCTTGGGTGCAGAAATTTTGTCCCTCAAGTGCCATGTCCATGCTCTTGAACTGATCAAATCATTTATCCTTTCTTTTTAAATTTCAGTTGTTACATTTCATACTTGTACTATTTAGGAAAGGTAATAAGAATGAATAAATGACAAATTGCCAATCAGCAAAATAATGTTTCTTGAACACATACCAACATACACTGCCCGTCATCAGATATTGTAGGAGCTAGCAGAAGAGATCACAGCCAGACCATGCCTGTGTAGCAGGGGATAAAATTTATATCGGAATAATAAACTTCATAGAGTAGAACATTAAATGCTTAGTGAAAATTGTAATAATTTTGTAGAGGGAGCCATCTGTTGAGCAAATTATTTCTCTTTATATTTATAAATATAAATTGAATATCCAAGGACTTATTTCACTTTCTAATTTTTTGTTTTGAATAACTAGAGTTGATGATTTTTAAAATTTATTCACTGATGTAAGATATAGATTTGTAATTAGTATAAATTTTGCTTTGGATTTAGTTCACATATTGATCTTTAGTGCTTATAAATGTGTTTGGCACACAGCAACTGCTCAATTAACATTAATTCTTTAATTTGTCACATACATTTTAAATAATACATAGTTATACTAACCAGTAGAGAACATCTTAAACCAACACGGTGGACTTCACTATCTAGTGACCAGAATAAATGAATAAACCTCAATCAGTACCTGAAAAGACTGCTCAGGTCACCAGCAAGGAGTTTACCCAAGACAGTCTAATTGTCTAAAGATACCTTTACTAGACATGTGCTCAAGATTCTTTATTGTGAACTATGGAGTCTCAAATAATATTGGTGATGAGAATCTAATCACATGCAGATGATGAGACATTGATTGTTTCACTTGAGGATATCCTGGGTTTCCTTAAACTCACTTTACTGTATTTCTACTTGGCAGCATTTATGAACCAGACTTGAAATGCATTGTCATATGCTGCCAGGCCTAACTTATTCTGGATTTATTCTTTATATGTAAGAACAAAATAGAAGTTGGCAGATGGTAAACTGAAATACTTACATACATACACACAGAGTTGGACCATCAGTTAACAATGGGGTTTCATTCTTAGAAATGCATTGCTAGGCGATTTTGTCATTGTGAGAACAACTCAGAGTGGACTCACACACACTTAGATGGCACAGCCCACCACATGCCCAGGCTGCATATGGCCTATTGCTCGTAGGTTACAAACCTGTACAGCTTGTTATTGTATTGAATATTGTTGGCAGTTGTAGCCTAAACATAGAAAAGGAATAGTTAAACTATGGTATAAAAGATAACAAACAGTACACCTGTCTACAGCCCTCGTCATGAATGGAGCTTATAGGGCTAGAAGTTGCTCTTTGTGAATGAGTGGGTGAGTGTGAGGTGAAAGCTTCCGGAGTCATCCAACCTTCTGGCTTCTCTGCATGTCATTAAAAGAAGAGTTGTTTTGGTACACACATTAAATACACAAACATAAATTAAATACACAAACATAAATTAAATACACAAACATAAATTAAATACACACATTAAAATACACAAGCATAAAGCTGATGAGCAAAAAAAAAAAAAGAGGTCTGTGCATAATTTTTGTGATATTTGCCATCACTCATAAGCAAAAAGTCCCTCACATAATCCCATAAGCCACCTACATAGTTTTACTTAGTTTAACTATAATACCATAAAAGCTACATAAAAGTTTATATCCTATGTATTTTAGTATATATTCATGTTGCTCTTTAGTTTTTACAAGTATTATCCTAAATATCAGTGTAATATTTTATTGAAGTGGATCTTTTCCTATCTTTTCATGAAGAACCTTCCATTCATTTATTAAAAAATATTTATTAAGCCTTTATAGCTGCGGTTCTCAACCTGTGGGTCGCAACCCCTTTGTAACAATGAAAATCAGATATTTACATTATGATTCTTAACAGTAGCAAAATTACAGTTATGAAGTAGCAACAAAAATAATTTTATGGTTGGGGGTCACCACAACATGGGGAACTGTATTAAAGGGTCGTGGCGTTAGGAAGGTTGAGAACCACTGATTTACAGTGTGACAGATATTATGCTTGGAGGATATAACCCTGAAACTGTTATTGTCAAAAACTTTTAGATAATGTTTTCTAATATGTAAAAAAATACAACTGGATGCAGTGTTCGTAATAATTAGCCTGTTCTCTAGGATATTAGTAAGGAGGATTTTGAAATGCCCTTAACATATAAATTCCTTTCAAATAGGTTATAAAAATCTATATAATCATTGAAGTGTAAAGTAGAGCTCGATTTCCCCAAATAGTTTTCAGTATTTTACACATACACATGTTTATGCATGTATAATATTATGTGTATGTTTAATTTTGCAAATTTGCTGGGTGATAAATGGTATCTTATTATCAATTCAATTTATAAGTGTTGATAATGAATAAAAATACTCACTATGTACTTATTTATAAGCATACTTTTTTCTCTTGTCTGAAACATTTTTTCGTGTCTCAACTCATAGATTTCCAGGTATAAAGTTCTAAATCAAAAGGCCCAACAATGGTTATGGAGAATCTAGTTTTACACACTAATTTCACTATTAATGAATATATTTAATCTATACATATACTTAGTGTAATTCTGTCTTAGTTATATATGTGACCTAGCAATACCTATTCACATTATATTTGAATGCATTTTAACATCTGAAAGGCAATTTTCCCATTATTACTCTTTCTATTTAAAAGTTTATTACCTTTTGTTGATAATTCACCACTTCACCTCTTTCATTGAAGTTTTCTATTTTTTCACGAAGGTCTTATATACGTCTTGCTAAGACTTATTTTTGATCATTGCATACATATGCACAATAAAGGATACAGGTTTTCATTATTGTTTTGGTAATATTAATGCACTCAATCCCTTTATGATTTCGTAATAGCTAGTGACAATACTTTCTTTCTGGCTAATTCACTGAATACTTTAATTATTTGTTATGGCTTTTTCAGGATAAGATCATCTGCAGAAATTACAAGTGTTTTCTCCTGGCTTTCAATATCTGCAGGTCCTATTGTACTTTCTTCATTTATCTTCTTTGGCTGGATTTCATGGATAGACTTCTGATTCTGAGTAGGATGCAATTGGGAAAGATGAATAAATTTATTTAAAAAATTTTGTTAACACTGGAGTGCTGCTGAAGTAAGGAGGATTGTAAGGGGGCAAAGTGCGGGCAAAGGGAGGACCATGGAGAGGAGAAGTGTTTTGTACGTGCTTTATCGTGATGGTTTTGCTGATTTGTGATATGTGGCAAAGGACTAAGAATCTGGACTTTGGGAAGATGATTGCTACAAGATGTGGAGAAATCAGTAAATATTATAGATACAAAAATATTATGGGAGCTGGAGACACGAAATCGAAAATTGAGAGGCCTCTAAGACATGATTGCTTGTTGCCTAAAAACTGTTGCTGAGTTTTAAAATTGCAAGTGGCAAAAGTAAATAAGATATCTTTTCCTCTGGAGAGTCATGATGTATATTGGCAAATTAAATGCTTTGAGAAGTCTTTCAGAGACAAAAGCCACTTAATTTTGCTATCCTGTAATTTTCCAAGCTTATTTGTTTAAGGGATTCTTTATTCATAACAAAACCACTAGATCAAACAGTCTGGAAAACACTGAACTAGAACATTATTCAGCACATCACGTCAAATCTGTGCATGTGTGACTAACCCGGCGTGTCTCAGTGTTCCCCCCAAACTTGTTTATGGAGCTCTACATCTATTTATTTGAAGCACTAGACACAAATAGATAATTAGATTCTCAAGACAAAAGCATAGTTTATTAAATGAGAATCTCATGTGCTTTGATAATACAGGTACATATTTATGTTTTGTAAAATTATGTGATATCAAAGAACAGAAATCAATTTTGTTATTTTTTCCACATAATTTCAATGAATGTTTAATAGGTTTGTATAAGAAAATTTATTGGAGAACACCAGAGAAAAAACTATTAAGAAGCACACATTTGTCTAGAAGTAAAATATATTAAGATATTATAAAATTACATGGAGGCACGACAATCTAATCAGTTCTAATAAAACGAAGTATGGTTGTGCAACAAAATATAAGGCAAAAACTAGTGTCCTTAAAATAAGTGGAGAAATAATGATACAGAAGATTTTAGCTAATTTAAGTGGAACCAGACAATGCATCAAAACGGACTTTAGAGACACAAGATAAATATGGAAAGACACGCTGCATTTCTATGTATTCGCAATAAGAACCCAAAAGAAAATGTTAAAAAAGTTATGTACAGTAGGAGCAAAAAGAATAAAATGACGAGGAGTACATTTAACAAAAGAAATCGATGACTAAATATGGCTAGGATGAATTAGGGAAGATTTAAATAAATGGAAACATTGTATATTCATGGATTGAAAGATATAATATTGTAAAGATGGCAACATTCCAAAATTGACCTGTAGATTTGTCATAATCTTTATCAAAATCCTAGCAAATTGGTTTTTCTTGTAAAAATTTACAAGTATATGTTAAAATTTATATGAAAATTGAAAGAACAATCCATTATAACAATAACTCTCATGAAAATTAAAACCTTTTGCTCTTTAAAAGACACCATGATAAAAATGAAGGAAAAAGCCAAAAACGCAGTGAATATATTTACAAATGACATAATTGGTAAAGAACTTGCATCCATAATATATAAAGAACTTCTGCAAGTTCTTTCTAAGACATAAACCCCAATTAGATCAACTAATTTTTTAATGGCAAAAAAATGTGAACAAATGTTTTACAAAGAAGATATATTAATGACTAACAAACTCATGCAAAGATGTTTAACATCATTAGTCATCGGAGAAATGCCAATGAAGACCGCAATGAGGTGGACCTTCATATCGACTAGCGCGGCTACGATCAGAATGGGCAAACTTGGCTACTTGGACCCTCGTCTGCTACTGGGGGAATGTAATTCTACAGCCACTTTAGAAAGCAGTTGGCAGTTTCTTTAAAAATTAGACATAACTTTACCATGTGACTTAGCACAAAAGAAATGAATATGCTGGTATCTGCACACACACACACACAAACCAAATACACATGTCCTTCCAAAGATTTAGATATAAACGCTGATAGCAGCATGATTCGTCATAGCCCCAAACTGCAAACACCCAAATGCCCATGATGGTGAGTGGAATAAAGTTATGTCTATGTGCTGGCATGCAACTTAGCAATGAAAAATAACAAACTACTGATACATCCTACCACGTGGGAAAACCTCAAAAATAGTATGCTTCACGAAAAACCAGACACAAAAGACTATGTACTGAGATTCCATTTATGATAGTTCTCGAAAACTCACATCTAGAGAGAGCAAATGCAAATCAATGGTTACCTAAAAGTAGCAGTCGGGATTAACCGCAGACAGATTCAAGAGAACTTTTGATGAGGGGGTGTGTTGAAAATGTGCTAAAGTGCCTTGCAGTAAAGATTGCATAATTCTACAAATTTACTAAAAATTAGTGAATTTGATACTTGCAATGGGTGAATTTTATGGAATGTAAATTGCATCTCAATAAAGATGTTAAAATTACCATCACCACAACAAAATAAGCTTTGAAAGACAGAGAGGTGTATTTTCACACTAAAAATCATTGCAAATGTGAAGTCTGACTCTCACTTTGGGCTGATCACTTCTTCTGTTGGGAGTTCAGAGGTCACCCAGTTAAAAGCTCTTATTTTGTAATAAACCAAATAAACTCTCTAGTTTACTGCTGATCAGTTTTGCTGTTCTATTGCTTTTAATTACTGCAGCTTCAAAATGAGTCCTATAGCTTTTAAACAAAGTGCTAAGAATGAACATAACAATATATATTTTAAAACAATACTGTTTATTGGTTCCTAATGTGTAGTTGAAATATATATTTTTCCAGTCTCAGGAACAGAGGTACAGAAATTCTAACCTTGCAGTAAACTTGGATAAGCTCCCCCATCTCTAACTTCCCCCCAGCACTCTCAATTCTACCATGCTGACTCAAGTACAGCTCTAATTCCTATTTGACGTCTAGCTGGGATATAATCATTATTTTTTGAAGATATTAAACCTGACTTAATCAATATATACCTATGAAGTTTATTCATGATAAAATGATATTAAGAATAAAGAAGAAAATATGAGGATCTCCATCTTCAGCACCTTGAACTGGGGAGAAGGGGGATGGGAGGCCTCAGTTCTCCTGTTGATACACAGTATTCATTATGTTACTAAAGAAATAAACAAGCAAATAAATGCATACAAGGAAACTAAGTTCCTTCTCTGAACACTACTGAGATAGGTAAGGCGCTGTGGAGGTTATAATCTCATAGAGGAATTGAGCAAGATACACAAATTATACACTGTCAAATACTAATGCTGAAATAATCAGTGTATAGAATTTAGAATTTACAAAGGTCATAAGTTATATAATTTCTCTAACTCAGGCAAAATATGTATTATGATCCTAGTTTTCTTAAGCAATTGGAATTCTGATAGGTTATTCAAAGTAACAAACAAAAAATAAGGAACTTGGCTCAAACCCTCACTCTAGGTTCCCGGGTGCTTTCCACGGTGGCTGCCATCTCTCAACACAGAGGATGAAAGATGATTAGAGAGACACATGGTGTATGAGAATCAGAAAGTTAAGTGTTGAAATATGTATAATTTTATGGCTTCTTGCATATCATATTTTTACTGGTTCCTATCTTAAGGATTTGGATAAGCCGTATTTACCGAAAATGTTTGGAACGGATTTTACGCAATGTACTTTCCTTTGTTTCTTCAGTTTTAAATTGAAACTCGGCTGTGAGCTGTGACTCCACGATGTTCTACTGAGGGTGACAAAGTGAGACTCTGTCTCAAAAAAAAAAAAAAAGAAACTCAGCTTTGAGTAGCATTACTAACCAGCCGGCTGACTTCCTTTTGATTGAATTTTTATATAAAACACGATTTGGTAATAAAGATTTTTGGGGCATTTTTTTCCCCATGACATTTGAACTAGGGTTTAGGGTGCATGTTTAGGGTGACCAGACATCCTGCTTTTGGAAGGGCAGTCCCGCTTTTCAATAATTTGTCCCGCTGCATTTTTTTGTTTTGTTTTGTTTGTTTGTTTGAGACAGAGCCTCAAGCTATCGCCCTGGGTAGAGTGCCATGGCATCACAGCTCACAGCAACCTCCAACTCCTGGGCTCAAGTGAGTCTCCTGCCTCAGCCTCCCAAGTAGCTGAGACCACAGGCGCCCGCCACAACGCCCAGCTATTTTTTGGTTGCAGCCGTCATTGTTGTTTGGCGGGCCTGGGCAGGATTCGAACCTATACCACCTTAGGTGTATGTGGCTGGCGCCTTAGCCACTTGAGCCACAGGTGCCAAGTCAGTCCCGCGGCATTTTTAAAAAGTCCTGATTTTTGGAAAGAATGCACGAACTGGTGGGAAAACAAAAAGGGAATATACGGTTTTAGGCTGCCATATGGCTATTTTGCCAGAATATGAGTTTTATATTATTTTTGTTAATTTTATAATGTTAAACTGTAATAATAAGAAGTAATTGCTGAGACGTGATTATGTAGAACCGCTTATCAAAGTTTGCATTGTTGTCAGGCCCTGCCCTGCCCGGGTCCCGCCCGCCCCGCCCCGCCCCCCCAGCCATGTTGTCCCGCCTTACCGATGTTAAAATCTGGTCACCCTATCCATGTTTGAAATCTTCTGCTGTGAATGTGTCATTTAGCAGATTCTTGAGGCCTTAAAAACGAATTGGGAATTTTAATTGCAGTTGTCTCCAGTGGGCCTGTGAACAGAGAGGTCACCACAGGGCTTACGGTTTCCTTGTCAAGTTATACCTATTAATTGTTGATTTGTAGAACACGTTTCTGCCAACTCTTCAAATGTTCATCATATTACTGTTTTTATTCATGCTCCCTAGGGTAGGGTTGGGTGGGCAGTAAATGAAGAAGAAGATATTTTCTTGGCAAGTTATGACTGGGAGACTTTCCTCGGTCCCCGAACAATCTGGTAATAGGTTTGGATTTGGAGTTCAGTTGTGTCAATAAAATAGTTTCAGACCATATTTAACTTAAGGAGAAACGTTTCCCCAAATCTTAACAGTGATTTTAAATACTGAATATATGAATTTTTTATATTTATTCAAGTTTAAAAGAGTGATTTTTGGCTTTGTCTTTTGCACAATAATTTATGCACAGCTAAATTTATACCCTTTTTCCCTTATAGCCTCCAAAAAAGGCTATTTTAATTACATACCATAAATCATTGAAAAGTTTTGTTTGTCTACTGTTTTAAGCTTAATGGTTACTTTATATATGTTTATTTGCAAGTAATAGATTGTTATAAAAAAGTGCAAATGATGTTTGAGCCCATTTCTAGCTAAACCTTCCCATTTACAAACAAGGAAATTAAAGTTGGGAGGTTAAAAGACGGGCACGGAAGCCCCTGGCTGTCTGGTGGCGAGGGTGGCCTGTACCCTGTTCTTTCTACTCTGCTATTCTACAGAGTAAATATTAAATATAAAACTTAATGACACCACAGTGTGGTCAGGGGCCTGTCCCTCTATCAGGATCAGTAGATAATTAGGTAAAAAACGTGGTTGGGGGACTCAGAATAAAAATTCAAAAAAAAAATTGAAGGATTTTGCTTTAAATTAAACCTGAAATCTGTATTTTTCACCAGTCTTTTGGTACAGGGCTCAGGTCCTATCTCTTGATATGTGCCTATTGATTGGGTAATCCATTTTTTTTAATGGGTCACACCAATAATGCAGCATCTGCTCTTCCCAGTGTCAACTTCTTTAGGTTATTAGAGAATTAAAATATGCTTGCAAAGTAATTTGAGTGTTGAATCTTTCTAGATTTTTATCACCTTTCTACACATTAAAAAAATTTTTTAGCCCCAAACATTTTGGCTGACCCTCCCTCCCTCCCTGCCTCCCTCTCCCTCCGTCCCCATCCTTCCTTGCTCCCCTTCCCTCCCCCTCCTTTCCTTCCCTTATTCTCATTCTCCTCCCCCTCTTCCCCCTTCCTCCTCCTCTTCCTCTCCCCCACTTTCTCCCTATTTGTCTTTCTGTGTCTGTCTCCTGTCTCTCTGTTGGTTTCTTTTTAACCGACTGGACTTTGTGGAGTCTTATCAAATCTTTGACTTAGTTCTTAGAAACAACATCTGTTTCTCTGTGCCTATTTCATCTATTTACGTCCCAGTTAATTAAGTTACAGAATAACAATAATAAGTGCAACCAGCATAAACAGGCTTGGGAAACAATAATGGATCCTTGGTAAACATCACTTAGCTGCTGGAGCATTAGTGCTGAGTGATTTGGAGAGCGTCCTCCTCCCTGCAAGCCCTCTCAGTATGGGCAGGCGTCAGGAGGATGTTTAGAGAGGGATGGGGGTGGTAAAAGAGCTGTTACTCAACATCATAATTATAGTGCCCAAGTAATGATGAAAAGGGCTTTTAAAAATTTTTGTGATGGCAAAAATACTATGTTCTCAAAAAAAAAAAAAAAAAAGAATGGAAAGTAAATCTGCTACTCTAAGATGACATCATTATTAATAATTTTGATGTAGTTCCTTTTGTCATTATATACATTTTTATTTATAGACAGAATCTTACTGGACACATGGTTTACTATTCTGGCTTTTAATTACTGATTTATACTATGAGTATTTCCCACATTAAATACTCAATATTGTTTGTATAATTTTTCCTAGGCCTTTTCTCCACTTTCAAAGGAGAAACAGAATACTAGAATGAATAAAAACATGCACTTTATAGTCAGCATAATTTACTAATTATGGAAAGGGGCACTTTAGGAAGTACCCTAGAAGTATTAGTGATAACCATCTGGCAGTGCAAATCCTTCCCCTTATTTTTATGTTTTAAGAAAACTTATGGTTCTCTGCATGTGTATGTGTAACTCTGTTCTTAGTTTTAAGGATTTCTAATTTGTTGGGGTTTTAAAGGTCTGTTTAACACAATTTTTTATTTCAATTGAATATGGACTAACAAAAAGTCCATGAATAGAAGAAATTAATATCCAAACCAAACCAATGTAATGAAGATACTGCTCCCTGCACTGAGTCCATTTCCCAGACACTGGAAAGGTGGCTATGTTGTCATGATCACTTCCATTTCACCACCACATTGTACCCGATGACTGAGATCACAACACTGAATCTCAACACTGCCTGACCAATCACATCTCTCTTTTTGTTTTTTGAAACAGAGTCTCACTATGTTGCCCTCAGTAGAGTGCTGTGACATCACAGCTCATGGCAACCTCAAACTCTTGGGCTTAAGAGATTCTCTTGCCTCAGCCTCCCAAGTAGCTGGGACTACAGGCGCCCGCCACAATGCCCAGCTATTTTTTGGTTGCACTTGTCATTGTCATTTAGCTGGCCCCAGCCTTGTCATTTAGCTGGCCCCGGCCAGGCTCGAACCCACCAGCTTTGGTGTGTGTGGCCATTGCGCTACTCACTGAGCTACAGGCTCCGAGCCTCATGTCTCTTTTATAATAAGTAAATCTTTAGTCCTGAAATGAAAATTATACATATAAAAGTGCACATTAAAACATCTACTTACATTAAAAAATGTCTATTTCAGCATTTAGGGAGACCTGAGCTATCACAAAGTGGCAGATGCTTTCACCTATTTGTAAAATATAAGTGGAAATCGGAGAGAATGAACAGATCAGAAATCTTTCATACGTTTACCCTAAACTATGTTGCGAAATGGAAGAGCATTGAGACACGGGGAAGAGAATAAAACCAGGGTTAATAATTGACCAGATTTACTTATACATGTGAGAAAAAAAGGGGGGGGATACTACGCAGAAACTAATTAAATAGTTCCAAGTGGACAAGGGAAGGAAGCCTGTCAGTCATTTGTGAGCTTGGACTTCTGCCCCGTCTCACTTCAGGCCTGGGCTGCACAGTACAGGTTCCCAAGGGCTGCTTGCTGTCTCCCTTCCACATCTTGTCCAAACATTTACAAATAGTCCTTCTAAATTTTCCTCAACTTACCTAATCTGAGTGTGTCACTTGTTTCTAACTGGGACACGAAATAACATAGTAATTGGTATTCAAAAACCGGCTCCATGAAAGAAACTGTTAAAATGGGATCCTGGGAGTGGGTTGCTCATATATTTAAGGAGCAGATGGGGAAAATGAGGCACAGGTACATGACCTTCACGTCATGTGGTGAAAACATGCTGACTTCAGTTGTCACTGCTGGTAGCAACAGGATGCAAATCAAGGTGAAGGTCATCAAATGTCTGTGGCCTTTGCTCTAAGCCAACAGGTGTGATTCTAATGACTGTGGAGTTAGTAGCCCTTGTTCTACAAGTGTCAGTGTGTATGCCAGCATTTGTGGTTTCTCTACTCCCTAATGGTGTCTTAGGACACAATTCACTTATTGAATGTCTCTTCTATTACTCCGTCTAGGTGTGCTACCTATCTCTACTGGCGAAGCCCAGCAGGAAAAACTGTCACCTGTCATTAGGTGACGGGGAATAAATGATGATCTTTTAAAATAGCGTCCAAAGGAGAGCTGCCTTCATCTGTGGGGGCTGCTGTAACACAATCCCACAGACTAGGTGGTTTATAAACAACAGGAACTTGTAGATCCTAGTTGTGGAGGATGGGAGTCTAATATCAGGGTGCACAGTGACCTCTCATGGGGGCCTCTTCCGGGTTGGGGACTGCTCTTCTTAGGGAGTCCTCACATGGTGGGGAAAGCTCAGGGAGTCCTCACGTGGTGGTGGAGCTCTCTGACATGCTTGGCATAAGGGCACCACATCAGTCCATTTTATATTGCTATCAAGAAAATATTGAAATATCTGAGGCTGGGTAATTTATGAAGAAGGGAGGTTTACCTGGCTCACAGTTCTGCAGGCTGTACGAGAAGCATCGAGTTGGCACCTGCTTCTGGTGGGGGCTGCAGGAGCTTCCCATAGAGTGGAAGGAGAAGGGGGAGCAGGCGTGTCACCTGCTGGGAGAGAGGGCAAAGGGAGGGAGGAGTTCACACCAGGCTCTTTTAAACAACCAGCTTTCACGTGAAGTAATAAAGTGAGAACTCAGTCATAATTGTGTGAGGGGGGTACCAATCCATTCACGAGGGATCTGCCCTTACCACCCAAACACCTTTCACCAGGCCCACCTCCAACACTGGGGATCAGAGTTCACCATGCGACTTGGAGGGGCCAAGCATCCAAACCATATCAGGCACTAACTAAAGACATTCATGGGGGCTTCCCTCTCAGACCTAATTACCTCCAGCGGCTCTGCCCCACCTCCTGATACCATCGCAGGGGGAGTTAGGATTTCAACACATAAACAAACAATGTATTACCAAATAAGTTTCTTTAAGCTTGTTCTTATCTAACTGCTGCAATGATAGAAACTTGAAACTTCTCTCTGCCCAAGGAGATAAATAAGGTCTATAATTAAAATCTATAATCATTCTCATTTTTTCATTGAGAATGATTCATCCTTGCATTTTAAGAAGAACCTTCCTTATTAGCTTTTCAAATATATATGAAAGATGTATGTCAGATCCTATCATTTCAGTTTTAATATTTGACTTTTCATTGTTTGAAAGAAAACATAAGCGATAGCATCAAATAGTAAATAAAATATTTTTAAACTGTTTCCATCAGGGCCAATTCACGCTCACGGTTAGCATAAGACATTCATGCTCTTCGTTGCCATCGCTGAGTTTCTTAGGAGACTCCTCTTCACTGTGCTATGAGCACTGGGTGGTGCCCAATCATTCATTCCACTAAGATATTTGGGCAAAGAACAACACATTGGATGAGTCTGTTTTGCGTTGCTGCAGAGGAATACCTGAGACTGGATAATTTATAGAGAAAACAGGGTTTTTTGGCTCATGGTTCTGCTGGCTGTGCAGGAAGCACGGTGTCTGCGTCTGCTCCTGCTGAGGGCTGCAGGGAGGCTCCACTCACAGGGGAAGGGGACAGGGAAGCAACGGGTCAATGCCATGACCTCAAACCAGCCCGTCTCCTGTGAACTAACAAGGCGGAAACACGCTCCTGCCCACGGAGAGGGAAGGGGCACCACGCCAGCCATGGGACCTGTGCCCATCGTCCGGACACCTCCCTAGGCCCCACCTCCAACATCGGGAATTACATTTCAACATGAGATTTGGAAGGGACAAAATATCCAAGCTGTATCAACAATGCCTTTCTTGAGCTATCTTGAAAAAGTTGGCGATACACCTGCACTACTAAATATCGCTAGTGTTCCATCTGTGTTTCTAACGCAGGCATTAGAAAAAGATTTTTTTCCTGTGAAGTAATTATGAGGGTTCTGAGCCTCCATTTTGAATAACTTCTGCATTTACAGTAATTTTGAAAGTAGCATTACCTCCGTAAATTCTTCCTTCCTTGAAAATCCCAACATATGTGTGGAGCATTTTACAGAGTATGTTCATCCCATTAAAATGAAAATTCAATTGATTTCAGCCCATTTTCAGTTAGTTTTTGGAAATGTTTGCCAAAATCATTGATTCTTCTTGAAATATTGCCATTCTTAAGTTGCACAGAAAAAGATATTTAAGTTTTTCCATCATTGCAGTAATAACTTCTCTTGAAGTTGCGATGATGCATTTTCTACAAAATCACATGGATTACAGCTTTATGTGACTACCTGAAGTATTCTTCAGAAACTCCTCACATTCCTGGCACCTGGTCGGTAAGAACCAATAGCGCCTTTCCAGCCTTTGTGATGGAGAGAAAGGCTCACGCAGGTTTCCAAAGGCCCCCCCTCCCAGCATCACTGGGTGATGATAACATTAGCGCCACAGTCTCAAAACCATTGAGAACGATTGGCTTGGGGTTATTGACGTTGAAATAAATTATTCCATCTGGTTGGAATCATCTAAAAATAAATTAAATATGCCAATAGCAAAGATTTTTAAGGTCTCTTGGAATCTTGTAATCTAACTCCTAATCAGTGTACACAGCACCTCTGTAAACAACACCTTTTAAATGTCCTATTTGCCAAAACCTGAAAAGGATTTTTAGTAGGCTTAATAATTTCCTTTGTCTCAAAACTAGTTTACCTAAATGCCTACAAATAAATTTTGAAAGATAAAAAAAAAGTATTTTTAGTCTCTAAGTAATTTTTCCAAAAATTAAGTGCTCACTACTTGAAAGGCAGTCCGATCCACAGTTACGGAATCTTACTTTTAGAAGATTCACTCCTTTCATAGAGTGAACACACACCTGTCTGCCCGAAGTGCCGGGTGTAGAACAGAAGGAAGTGAGTTACTATTCAGTGCTTCCAGCTTGCCTCTCTAGAACACAGTATGTTGTGTTACAGAGAGTCAGACAAATAAGTAGTTCTGTCCAAACAGCTTCATGCAGGCTTGAGCCCCCTCTCACTTTCCTTTAGGTGAGCTTCCAAGTCTTATGTCTTATGTCTCCCCCAAGGTGAAGCCACAGGACTCTTCTCCATCTGAATAGGCAATACTTTTTCCAGGACAAAAGTCCTCAGCAGGGGCCAAAATTATAGGCTGTTCTTTCTTCTCTCAACTTCTAAATGTCCTGTTTGCCAAACCTCCCTCTTTAGCCCTCAGCCCTGACTCATCACCGTGGACTCCAGCAACCCCTGGCACACTGACCACTCTTGAGTTAGTATATCCAGCTCAGATCCCTCCCTTTTGCTCAAGATCTGTTTCTCTGCTGTTTACCTAAATAACCGTAGGACGTGTGTGCACAGTCTAGCTCTGTTCCACCTTGCTGGATTATTCCACCATCCACATAGTCGCTCGAACCTAATACCCACAAGTTAAACACCCCTTTTAAACTCACAGCCCTTATCCATTTAATTAGGAAATGCTATCCAAAGTCTCTCATAGTGGCCCCATTTTCTCTAATATTAGCCTCAGCACCTTAGTAATAATGGTGTTCAGCAAATAAGACCTACTGTTTGCCAGGAACAGCGCTAGACTTCTCACGTACATTTTTATTTAGTCCTCACAAAACACTGTAGGAAAGTAATATCATTCTAACGTTGCCCATGAAAAAGCTATTTAAAAAAATAGGTAAAATAATTCTGCAAAAGCCATCTAGCTGTCAACAGATGAAACCATGATTGGAACTTACCTCATACTTTTATCAAATTCTGTATTTTCAGCCATTAGCATATCTTCCTTATGAGGATTTAAAAAATATGTTCCCCTCAGAGAAGTCATTCCTATACAGCTTCTACAGAAAGAAGTATGGAGAACCCTCAAAGAGCTGAAAGTCGACCTTCCACTGGATCCCACAATCCCATTACTAGGTATCTACCCATAAGAAAAAAAATCATTGATCACAAGGACATTTGCACTGAAATGTTTATTGCAGCAACCCAGGTGCCCATCAACCCATCAATGCATCAATAAACATGGTATATGTATACCATGGAATGCTATTCAGTCACAGAAAAAAATGGAGACTTTATATCTTTTGTGTTTATCTGGATGGAGTTGAAGCACATTCTTCTTAGTAGAGTATCACAAGAATGGAAAAGCAAGTATCCAATGTACTCATTACTGATGTGAAATCAACAGAAAAGCAACTACATGCCCACACAAGAGAAAACGCAAGTATATTCAGGTTGGGGGGAGGGGGGAGGGAAAAGGTTGGAGGGAGGGGTTTGCTAAACTCTCACCCAATAGGCACAGGGTAAGGGGATACAGCACATTCCCTGGATGAAGGGCTTAACTACAACTTTACCTTAGAAATGCAAACCGTGTAGCCTAATCATTTGTACCCTCATATTAACCTGAAATAAAAAAAAAATGAAGTAGATCATTCTGCTTCCCGATAGATGGCTGTTTCCCTCCTCAGCACTTATTAAAAATTCTGTATTTTAAACTATATCATCAGTTCCCTCCATCAGAATTGTTAAAAGTGTCCTGGTTTCCCTGACTCCACCTGTGTTTTCTCTAATCTCATTTCTACTTTCTGCCAAAGTAACTTTTCTCAAACACAAATCTGATTGTGTGACATCCGTCCTTAAAATCCTCCAGTGTTTCCACCTTCTTTGTATTTCAGTATAAAACCCAGACTACGGGGCTTAGCGCACAAGATAATTCATGAGGTGACCTGAGGGTACCTGTCTAGCTTCACCACCTGCCATCTCAGTAAGGACAGGTACCCTTCACTCCAGTCACAGAAACAACATGGGATTCTCCAAGTACATCCTGCTGTTTTGCACCTCAAATAGTCAGGGACTATGGCAGTGGTACAGGGAAGAGAAATCAGACAAAAGAGGGTGTGCGGTTAACCACAGTGGGGTGAGTGAATCCTGAACTCTACAGGAAAACCATTAGGAATCGGCACAGACACATATCTCAGAATTAAGCCACAAGAGGTGGGGAGGGGACTGGAATATCTGTATAAGCATCTGTCTGTCATTGGTTGAGAGTGTCAGGAAGGTGCTAATTCTCAGATTTGGGGGATTACTGTTCTTTGGACAGACCAGACTTGTGGTTCTGAGAAGAAAGGCTCAGAGATGCACTGTTATACGACCAGACGTTATGGCTGGGCAGCTGGAAGTCACCTACAGCATGATGAAGGGGTCTGCACTGTATACTGATGGGTCTTCTACCCCACATTTTACAGCGGTCCTTTATTTACCTGTCCGCCTCTGTACCTAGACTGTAATGAGATCAAGTACTTTACAGTTATCTCTACATTCCCAGCACCTAAGAACAGTGGTTGATAAAAGATGGTTGGGTAAAAGAATGAAATAGGCCTAACAGAAGTGCAAGTAGGTTCAGAAATGCCAGGTGCAGGGAGCTAAGGGACAGAACCTTACCAAGAAGGTTAGGGTGGGAAACATCTTTGACATTTGAAGGTACTTCCTGTTGATTAGATATTGGATTTTCTCCTTAGTCTTAGAGAATCGGTGAAATTATATCTTAAAATAGACATGACATTCATTCATTTATTCATTTATCCAGAAATATTTATTAACCAGGTACCGGGTACAATGCATGCTCTTTTTCAAATTTGTGTCCACTGAGCAGAGTTCTTGTTTGTGGATATTTGTGAAATACTTGAAAGTCTGTGTAAAAGTATTTGAGTGTATGTGGGTACATTTTTATGAATGTCATGTTTCTTTCATATATTATGATTCACCTACTAAAGATGATAAAAAGACATTTTGCTTTGATAGTAGAAATATGTCATAGCTACTTTGCAGTTTTAGAAAGGCTTCTCATGAGCAAAACTACATTTGATGGTTGCAACAATCCTATGAGATGGAAAAAGCATCTAGTTTGTCTCTACAGGTAAGAAATGTGATGTTCAGGGGCTATGAACCACTTGCTCAAGGCTATTTATACGGCAGTTAGCAGCTTTCCAAATTTTCAGAGTCCAAATTTAGTTCCACCAAGATTTATTATTTAGCTTTATACAGAAGGTCTTTATTAATCACTTAACATTCCCTCATAAATTAGTACATTTGTGACTAAGAAATGAACACCTTTATTATCTGATTGTTACCAGTAACATTCTCCAACCATTTAAAATTATAATTTAGCTTACATTGTGAAGATTCTCTTATGAAATGAATTTTTACTTTTGTGGTGTAGAAGAGAGTCCAGATGTCTTTGCATGTCCAGAAAAAGCTCTTTATTATCTATCTCCAGTGTACGTTTCTGACTCAATCCTGTTTTCTTTCTCTCAAACACGGTGTACTTTCAACAGCCTAGGCCATTTCCCAAACACACAATACAGTTTCATTTCATCCTGCTTTAGCTCATCTGCTTTCTTTAGGCTGGAGTGATTTCTTTTTCTACTTTTCCTAATGAATGTATCCAAAATAAATCCAAATGCCACCTCTTTTTAGTAGCTTTCCTTGACTGGCCTAAGAAGAGCCAATTGCTTCCTTAGCTACATTGCCACAACACATGTGGGAAGGTCGTAGCTCTTATCATGTTACATTACAGCCATTTTTGTATTTCTCATCCTAGTTACACACAATTCCTTCAGGCAAAGACTATGCCTTATTTATCTTTGTATTTGTTGTGCTTAGCTCTACTCCTAGCCTGGCATAATGCCTCAGTAATATAAATTAACTGATGAGGGTCATCAAATATACACTACTTATTATTATAAATATTAACAAGCTTTCATTCTTTGGTAGCTCTTAGTTAATTCTGTTTAATGACAGATTGTATTTGTCTTATATCTTCCTCTGGAAAACTGTCAGTTTTGAGTCTCTATCTTTAGGAATAGTAATTCTTAGTTTGTTATTGAGTTTGTTCTTTTAAGCTAGATCATAAAAATTTAGAACATAAATTAATTTCAATATTTTGCTTTTATGACCATACTCAAAACATACATATTGAAGTGTTATTAGCTTACTGATATTTATGAGAATAAACTCCATTATCTTTACAGGAAGAGAGAGATTCTTTAACGTCAATGACTGATATTTTATAGATGTCTAGCATAATAATTCATAAATCTTCTTCATATATCCCTTTATCTGCTGAATATAGAACAAAATGTTTTTACTTGATTTAATTGTGTATTTTTAGAAACTAGGTCCTATTATTTATATTTATATTTTTATTTTCACTTTTTGTTTTTGAGACAGAGTCTCACTTAGTTACCCTTGGTAGAGTTCCGTGGTGTCACAGCTCACAGCAACCTCCAACTCTTGGGCTCAGGTTATAGTCTTGCCTCAGCCTACAAAGTAGCTGGGACTACAGGTGCCTACCACAATGTTTGGCTATTTTTTTTAGAGACAAGGATTCTCACTCTTGCTCAGACTGGTCTTGAACTCCTGAGCTCAAGAAATCCACCTGCTAGGAAAATACTTTTCCTGTTTCATAGTTTAAATTGTATTGATATGCTCTATACCAGCTTTCTTTTCATGTTAAATTAACAAATTAGAATTACCCTGAATGCTACAACAATGAAAATATAATTATCTCATAAAATGTTTTGCTTTTCAGGATTAAAACAGTGGACATAGATCATATTTGTGAATCAGTTAATCAAGCTTTTTCAAGTTCAGAACACAAATCACCTCTACACATTTAAATCAAGAGAATAGAATAAGGTTACACGGGCATGTAACTGAGAAGTTTAAGGGTGACGATGAAGCAACTTAGAAAAGAGCACAAACAAGAGCTTCTGTCACTCCTTGGATGGAGGGACAAAAAAAGAAAGAGGTATGTTATGGAGGCCCAGGTGCAGAGTTTTGTAGCAAACACCAGAACCACCATGGTCATTGGGTGGAAGCTGGAGCCACTCCATGGACAGAGACTTAGGCAGAGATGGGAAGCAAAAGATATCCTGATTTCTTCTTTCCTTCCACTTTATGATCTCTTAATAGTGCCACCTGGTATGCAAACCCAGTTGGATGCCTTGAAAACAGAGCCTAAAGGTGACCTCTTTAATGCTGAGGAGAGAAGGAGGAGGGAGGGGAATAAATACAAGATTAAGTAGCCCAAGAACTAGCACCCACCTTATTTTTTAGTATCTGAATCTAAATGCTTCTAACATCTTATGGGTCATTTAAATTTCTGATATTTGGAGGCAAGACTTGTGATTGGCTGAGATATTGAATTAGCTGATTTCTAAGTCTATACAAAATATGTAGAACCTCTATAATTGACCAATTGGTCACTTTGATCATCTCCTTACATTGATCACCTCCTTAAGTTGACCTAATTTTCATAGATCAGACATGCACCACATGTACTCAATGGAAGATTGATTTTTATATATTAGCCACCTCTATAAGTTCTATTTCTTAGAACTTATCTTGACCACTTGGACTATGACACACAACATTTTTTTTTTTTTTTTTTTTTTTTGAGACAGAGCCTCAAGCTGTCCCCCTGGGCAGAGTGCCGTGGCATTACAGCTCACAGCAACCTCCAGCTCCTGGGCTCAAGCGAGTCTCCTGCCTCCGCCTCCCAAGTAGCCGGGACCACAGGCGCCCGCCACAACGCCCGGCCACCTTTCGGTTGCAGCCGTCATTGTTGTTTGGCGGGTCCGGGCTGGGGATTCGAACCCGCCACCCTAGGTGTACGTGGCTGGCGCCTCAGCCAGCTGAGCTATAGGCGTCGAGCCGACACACAACATTTTTTAAAAATTTCTTTTATTGTTGGGGATTCATTGTTAGGTAAAGTCTCTCTTATAATGTGTGTGACACACAATATTAACTTGACCAGTTGAGTCTCCTCTATACCAAGTGCTAGAAGTTTTATGCTTTGCCCTTTAGTTGTATTATTTTTTCTTTACTATAAGCTATTTTTCATGTTTTATTGTTATCAGATGTTGGATTAGACCTAATGTCCTTTTGTTTATCAGGTGTTATGGAAGATTTTTTTCAATATGATTTATTGGTCTGAATTGTAGGTACATCTTACAATTACAGAAAAATTTTATAGTTAATCGAGACATGATGGCCCAAAGGAAAGAACTCAAAAAGCTGATATTAAAGAAAAAGGCTGATCTATATTTTTTGGAAAGCAGCAGCCAAAGAAAGATGGTAGAACATTTTGGTGTTAGAGAGACCAAAAATATAAACGTGAGTACATGCAACAGTATGGCAAGAAAATCAGAGATCTACAGTGGGAAAGGGGAAAACTTCTCTTGATGAAGTCAATGAAGCCAGACTGAGCTGATTCAAACAAATGAGGACAGTTAATGTCTGAATCTCTGGACTGATGATCTAAGAAGTTGCTGAAAAACATGCACAGGATTCAGGGTGGCAGATTTCCAAGTATCAAGTGGTTGGCATGAGAAATTTAAACTGTGACATAAGATCTCCCAGAAAGTCTTGCATGGTGAATCCAATGACATTCCAGTAGAAGTTGTGGAAGAGTTCATCGAAATGTTTCTGGAGTTCTCTAAAGGCTTCACTGATGACAACATCTTTAATGCTGATGAGTGTGAACTCTTTTTTAAGATGGTGCCTGACAGGAGTCTCATCATGAAGGATGGTAAATAAAGAGCATAAAACTTTCCAAAGAATGCTTCACAGTTCTGCTTTGCGTTAGCTCAACTAGTGATTAGTAAATCGGTAAAACCACACAGGTTCGAGAACCTGAAGTCTGAAGACCTTCCTATCACTTGGAAATCAAACAAATGCTTATGGATGAATAATTTCACAAGCATGACACTGAAAAATTTCTGACTTCAAACATGACCCCAAAAGTCCAGCCTCTTAACCAAGGCATCATTACAACAATTAAAATGCACTACCAAGCCCAGCTCCTGCAGTGGGTCATTACTAAAACATAAACCTGTGGAAGCAAGTTCATCTGGGTGTCGTCCTCTGGAAAAGTTCTTCTTGGAAAAAAGTTTGGCCAGAAATAGTATAGAAAGTAAGATTCGTCACAACGAAGAGCATGATGTTTTGGCCCCATTACACAGTCCTTCTCCTATGGTAGAATTTGAAGGAGTAGATTTTTAAGTTCATTTGTTTCAATGAACAATGAGGTGGCAACTTGTAATGAACCTGATCCAGAAGCAATTTTCTAAGTGATATTGACCAAAGTCCAGATCAGCATAAAATGCATGAAGCAAGTGATGAAGTGGAAGAAGCAAGTGAGGATGACGCAGAAATTACAGAGACTCCAAAAGAAGAGGATGTCAGGCCTCTGATAATGCAGTTGAAGTCATTTGCTGTGGAAAAATGCCCAGGTTTGCTGAGTGGTATAGCGTGGATTGAGAGTGCTTTCTCCACTTATTGCTTGTAGCAAGAATAAAAAACAGGTCAAAATTGCCTTTTTTATCAGAATGACTAAACCATGAGAAAATAATAAATACATTGATTATATGAAAACATATGTATGATTTTACTGTGTTTTGATTATGTATGATTTTATATGACACTCTCTAATGAAAGCCATACCAGAAAGTAAAGTACATGTGCATATCAGTACAGTAAGCCTAGTTCCTTGTGTTGACCACCTCCATACATTGACCAGTTTGTTATGTTCCATAGGTGGTCAATTTACAGAGGTTCTACAGTACTGCTTTCAATGTGACACTGCCATTGTGGGTTCTTACCTTGCCATTATAAAGTTGTAAATAATGGAGTAAAAAAAGTTTCATTATGATAAGATTCTCATAACAGAAAATTCACCCATTTAAAGTATACAGTTCAATTTTTTTTTGTACATTCACAGATATGTGTAATTATGACCATAGTTGATTTTAGAAGATTTTTATTGCCTCAAATAGAAACCCCATACACTTAATAGGTATCACCCCCATACTTCCTGCCAGTCCTACAGCACAGCCCAATGAAATCTCTAATCTACTTTCTGTCTCTGTAGATTTCCCTGTTCTGCATAGGATAAAACCATACCATATGCAGTCTTTTTAAAATGTCTTCTCTCACTTAGCATACTGTTTTTTGAAGTTAATGCATGTTGTAGCACATATCAGTATTTTATTTTTCTTTTCTGACTGAATTCTATTCCATGTATGAGTAGGTATACTGTATTTTATTTATTAATTTATCAGTTAATTAACATATGGGTTATCTCCACCTTTGACTATTATGAAGGACGCTGCTATAAACATTTGTGTAGAAGTTTCTGTTTGTACATACATTTTTATTTCTCTTGGGCATATACCTAAGATAAAACTGGCAGGTCATGTGGCGATTTGATGTTTATTTATCTGAGATAGTGCGAGGCTCTTTTGATAAGTGTCTACACCATTTTTCACTCCCACCAGCAGTGTATGAGGGTTCCGATTGCTCCACATCTTCACTAAAACCTGACTTTTTGCTTCTAACTATTCCAGAAGGTGGTAATAAAAGATTTTAAAATTAAAGTAAAATTTATGGTAGAAATTGGCATAATACCTTAATCACAGAAAAGAGCACTATGGTCAGAGGTATAGTTAGTTTAAGATCTGCTATTTAAGAGTTATTATGTGAGTAAGGTTTCAATGTTAGTGTGGTTTTTTTTTGAGTTTTAATTGCATTTCATTCTGAGTGGTAGTACCTAGAGTGGTGTTAGTAAGAGTATATGCCTGTATTTTTACATTTTTTTGTAATATAATATTTGATAGAAGTAATATGTCTAGTATATTTTTAAGTTATGAAGCATAATAATAATAAAATGGGCACTTTGAAACCATTGCCTAACTTAAGATATTGAACATTATCCCAATTGTTGAAGTTACCTATGTGCATATTTCAGATCCCAAACCACTGACTCACTCACGAAAATGACTACTCCACAGAATCTTATGTTTACAATGTGTGCTTTCACCAAGAAGCAAAGCAAGGACACAATACCCTTCAGAGTAGCTTCAGAGAAAATGAAATACCTGGGAATATATGTAACAGAGAAAGTGAGGGATCTCTATAGAGAGAATTATGAAACCCTGAGAAAAGAAATAGCAGAAGACATTAACAAATGGAAGGATATACCATGCTCTTGAGTGGGAAGAATCAACATTGTTAAAATGTCTATACTACCCAAAGAAATCTAGATTTAATCACCATTAAAATAACAATATCATACTGTGAAGAACTCAAAAAAATAGTTCTTCATTTTGTATGTAATCAGAAAAAAACCTGAATATTCAAGGCAATTCTTAGCAATAAAAACAAATCTGTGGTCATCACTTTAACTGGACTCCAAGTCCACAGTGATCCAAACAGTGCTGTATTGGCACAAACATAGAGACATAGATCTGTGGAACAAAACAGAAAACCTAAAGATGAAACCAGCCTCAAATCACCACCTGAACTTCAATAAACCAAACAAAATCATACACTGGGGAAAAGAATCCCTATTCAACAAATGGTGCTGGAAGAACCAGATAACCACATGTAAAAGACTGAAACTGGACTCACACCTCTCACCACCTACAAATTGACTCACCTTGGATAAAAGATTTAAATTTAAGACACAAAATTATAAAAACCTTAGAAGAAAGTGTGGAAAAAACTGTTAAGGATGTCACCTTGGGGAAAGATTTTATGAAGAATACTCCATTGGCAATTGCAACAACAAGAATAAACAAATGGTGTAAAAGCTTCTGCCCAGCTAAAGCAGACAACCTTCAGATCTGATGAAGTCTTGTTAACCAGAATCTACAGAGAACTCAAATTAATCAACAACAAAAAAGAGCAAACAATCCTATCTATTCCGGGGCAAGAGACATGAACAGAACTTTCTCTGAAGAAGACAAATGGCCAACAAACACATGAAAAAATGCTCATTATCCCTAATCATCAGAGAAATGCAAATCAAAACCATCTTAAGATATCACATAACTCCAGTGAGAATACTTCATTATCACAAAGACTCAAAGCTGCAGATGCTAGTGAGGGCATGGAAAAAAGGGAACATTTCTACACTGTTGGTGGAATTGCAAACTAATACAGCCTCTTTGGAAAGACGTATACTCAAAGAATAGAATACTCAAAGAGCTCCAAATAAACTTTCCATTTGATCTCACTATCCCATTAAGAAGCATCTACCTAGGAGAAAAAAAATCACTTTGCCACAAGGACATTTGCACTAGAATGTTTATCACAGCTCAATTCACAATCACCAAGATGTGGAATCAACCCAACTGCCCATAGACCCATCAATGGATTAATAAACCATGGTGTATGGATATCATGGAATACTATTCCGCCATTAAAAAGATGGAGTTGGAGAATATTTTACTTAGTAAAGTATCACAAGAATGGAAATGCAAGTAGCCAAGTACTCAATATTAATATGAAACCAGTAGATGAACAAATATATGCCCACACAAGATAAAAACACAATTAAACTCAAGGGTTGAGGGGGGCGGGAGGAAGAGAGGTTGGTGTGCTCTCACTTAACTGGCACAATGTAAGGTTATAAGGCACACCTCCTGGGGGAGGGCCACAACTACAACTTGAACTTTACATAACAAACACAAACTGTGTTACCTAATCTTCTATAGCCTCTTATTAATCTGAACTTAAAAAAAATAGTGTTTAAAGACACATTTAACCACATAAGTATGTATTCTTAAATAACATATTGTTCAGGTTGTTTTTGAGCTTTGTAAAAGAGGAATCATCCCATACAAAGTGTTCTGTGACTTTCCATTTTACATAATATATATTTTTTCTGGGATCCATTTATATGTGGCATGTAGCTAGAGTTCCTTAACTTTTGTTTTGTACAATAATCGATTATGTGAATATGCCATATCATTTACCTGGTCTCCCATATTTGAACATATAGGTAATTTTTATTTTTGTATGTTTGTTGCTTTTATGAGCAGTGTTGCTATGCACATTCTTGTATAACTATTGGGAATATGTACAAGGATTTCTCTATAAAGTGAAGAGAAATTTCTGCATGGGAAGGTAATTGCGCATTTAAATTTATATTAAATATAATGTCAAATCACTGTCCAAAGATATTGAACAAAATTACCAGAGATACAGAGGCTATCTAATATTAATTCACCTGACAGTAATATTGCTATACCAGCTTGGTTCAGTGTTTGATGGCATATATGTCCATCACCAACAATCAGTGTTTCTATGCTCTTATGTTTTCAGCGTTTGTCTTGTAAAGCAGATGTAGCTGGATTTTTAAAAATCCAATCTGATAACCTCTATTTTTAGCATGAGTTTGGACCATTTGAGTTTATTGTTTTTATTTATACCTTTGGGCTATTTTCTATCATTTTACTTTGTGTGTTTTGTTTGTCCCTTGCATTTTTATGCTTTTTTTTTTCTTTTCCCTAACTTGGTTAGGTTTAGTTTGCTTGTTTACTCATTGCTCCCCTCCCAAAGTTGTTTAGATTTGTATTTTTATTCTCTTTCAAGGAGTTTGAGTACAATAATTCTATTGAATTATAAGCATTTTTGCTCATTTTAAAAATACTGTCTTTAATTTTATTTATAATTATGCAATATTTATTGTTTTATACAAATACTGTTTAGAATTATCTATATCTTCACCAGTTCTTTTACTCAGCTAGTTTTTAGGAAGGGGGGTATTTATGCTTTTAGTGGAATATGTATGTTTGAGAACGATAGCTATAGCAGGTACCCATAAACTGGGTGGCTTAGAAGCAATAGAATTTTATTTTTCACGGATCTTGAGGCCAAAGTCCACGATCAGTATACTAGCATGGTTGGGTTCAGGTGATGGGCCCTCTTGCAGGTTTTGGACAATTGACAACTTCTATTTACTCTCATAGCAGAAAAAGGAGGTGTGAGCCCTCTGAAATTCCTTTTAAAAGTACACTAATCCCATACATAAAGGCTTCATCCTCATGGCTTAATTTCCTTCCAAAGGTCCTACCTCCTAAAAACATCACATTGAGTGTTAGGGTTTCAATTTATGAGTTTTGGAGGGATACAATCACTTACTCTGTTGTAATATATTTTAGAATTTCATTTAGTGAAGAACCCCTATGAATCTGTTTATTTTACTCCCTGGGTCTGGTGGTCATGACTCATCCTAGTCATTCTTTAAAAGTCTTTTTTTTTCTTCCATGAGACAGAATCTTACTTTACATAGGCTAGGTTGCCTGGTGTCAGCCTAGCTCACAGCAACCTCAAAACTCCTGGGTTCAAGCAATCCTCTGCTTTAGCTTCTCAAGTAGCTGGAACTACAGGTGTCTGCCACAAAGCTTGGCTAATTTTTCTATTTTTAGTAGAGATGGGGATCTCACTCTTGCTCAGCTGGTCTTGAACTCCTGATCTCAACCCGTCCTCCTGCCTTAGCCTTCCACAGTGCTAGGATTATAGGCATGAGCCACCACACCTGGATGGGTATTATCTTTTTAAACAATGCCTCTCCATTCTCTCTCTTATTTCATCTGAATTTTATCTTCTCATTTATAGTTTCAGTCTACTTGTCTTTCTGGATAATTTCTTTATCCATTGAATCTGGATTTTAATTACTATCTTTTTTGTTTGTTTGTTTCTGAAGTTCTATTTGGTTCTTTTTATAACCTGGTCTTTTTATCTCTTTTTTTATTCCATTATTTAATTCTTAAACATTTCATTCTTAGTTTTTAATATTCTGTATCTAATACTTATCTATATAATTATGATATGATTTTCTTTTTCCTTTCTTTTCTTTTTTTTATTCTTTCATTCATTCATTCATTCTTTCTTTTTGTAGCTGTCTCTTACTAGTTGTGGCTTGTTCTTTGTGGAACTGATCATTTTAATTGTGATTTTATATTTGGCTAAACCTGATCTATGGAAACAGATTTCCTCTAAAGAAAATTTGTAAGTTGCTTCCTGCATCCAGGCAGTACTATTGTCTTGGGATATCTTTACCACTTTATGAAGATGCCAGATTCCTGGGTCTCAGGTGTAAGTTTCCTAACATTACATAGAGCTGATGACCATGTACTCAGTCCCAATGATTCAGTGATTCAATGAACTTGCCATTTTGATTTTATTTCATTGCTTATTATTATTTTTATTGCTTTTATTATTAATCTTATTGACCTATGGAGCTTTTCTTTTTACCCTATTTACTTGTGAGTGTGATATGTATTAAAATGTGTTTTTGTTATAATTTATACTAGATCTAATTATTTGTAGAAGAAAGAGACCTATTTCTCTTATAGGTGACCTATTCTTCCTTGTTGTGAAAAGTAGGCATCTCTAGAGTATCTTTAAATAAAATTATCTTTTATTTTATTTAAAAGATAGGCTCATTTACTAATTTTTCTTATCTTCTTACACTTATTCAGGTGATAAAAACAATGAAAAAGTGTTTGTGATGGCAGTTGTAACAAATAACTTGACTGGGCCCCACAGTGCCCAGATATTTGGTTAAAACTTATTTTTGACTATGTTTGTGGAGGGTGTCTTTTTTCTTTTTTTTAACTTCCTTTTTAAAAATTAATTTTTAATTAAAATCATAACTGTATGTTTATGGGGTACAATGTAATTATTTGATATATAATATGGAATGCTTAAATCAAACTGATTAACATAGCCATCTCCTCACTTAATTATTTTTTGTGGTAAGACATTTAAAATTTACTCTTAGTTATTTTGAAATATACCCTTGCATTGTGCACATTAGGTGAGATCCCATTGAATTTCCTCCTTCCTGTTACCAATTGCCCTCTTTCTTTCCCTCCCCTCTCCTTTGTTAGACTATATTTGTTTGGTATGAGTATGTAAGTAAGTATTGGTTTCATAATAGTATTGAGCACATTGAATACTTTTTCCCCCATTCTTGAGATGCTTTGCTAGGAAGAATGTGTTCCAACACCATCTAGGTAAACACAAAAGATGTAAAGTCCTCATCTTTTTTATGGCTGAATAGTATTCCATAATATAAATATGCCACAATTTGTTAATCCATTCATGGGTTGATGGGCATTTGGGTTGCTTCCATGGCTTAGCAGTTATGAATTGAGCTGCAGTAAACATTCTGGTACAAATGTCTTTGTGATAAAATGACTTTTGTTCTTCTGGGTAGATACCTAGTAATGGAATTCAGGGATCAAATGGAAGGTCAACTTTTAGTTTTTTGAAGATTTTTCCATAAACGTTGTATTAGTTTGCAATCCCACCAGCAGTATAGACATGTTCCCTTCTCTCCACATCCCAGCCAATATCTGCAGTTTGGGACTTTCTGATGTGGGCCAATTTGACTGGAGTTAGGTGATATGTCAAAGTGGTTTTTATTTGCATTTCTCTGATGATTAAAGATGATGACCATTTTTTATTGTGTTTGTTGGACATTCATCTATCATCTCAGAGAAGTTTCTGATTAAGTCTCTTTTCCACAAAGAAATGGGATTGTTTGTTCTTATTGATTAATTTGAGTTCTCTGTAGATTCTAGTTATCAGACCTTTGCCAGAATCATAATGTGCAAAAACGTTCTTCCATTCCAAAGGCTGTCTGTTTGCTTTGGTTGTAGTGCCCTTAGCTGTGCAGAAGCATTTTTAGCTTGATCAATCCCAGTTATTTATTTTTGGTGTTGCTGCAATTGCCAGTAGGGGTCTTCCTCTTAAAATATTGTGTTTCTGGATAAGATTAACATTTGAATTGGTAAACTGAGTGAAGCTGATTGCCCTCCCCAATGTGGATGGGCCTCATCAAATCTGTTGAAAGCCTAAACAGAATAAAAGCCTGAAAGAAAGAAAGAATTCTCTCTTTCTGCCTGTCTGCAAGCTGGGGCATCAGGTACCTCCTGCCTTTGGACCTGCACTCACCCTAGAATTTACATCACCAGGTCTCCTGTTTTTCAGGAGACAGACTAGACAGACTAGAACTATACCATCAGACTAGGGTAAGTCTGGACTTAGCCTTCATAAGCATGCATACCAACTGCTTATAATAAAGACATATTCTTTTGGTTATTGTTCTCCTGAACACCCTAAATAATGCAGTGTCCTAAAAATATTGGGAATAGTGGACAATGTAAAACCTCTTGCAGGTGTTAGTAGTGAGCATTTGAATATGGCTGCCTTCCTGTAAAATTAATAAAACAGTAATTTACATAACTGCTGTGATTATTATAAGAAGGTTTTGCTGTTAATCCTTTTGCTCCCTGGTATTCATCTACAGAGAAAGTTCACTGCATCTTGAGTCATGAAGTATATCTCATGCCGTATCAAGGTTTTCCATCTACTATGGTTTGCTTAAGACTAGACCTCAGCAGGCATTATTCACAGATTTTAATTTTACAAACAGAAGCAATAGCTTGATAAAGGCATGGCTGCTTCTGTGCAGTTATTAGTAATATCACAGCATTAAGAGAAATGAGCAACTTTTGAGATGAACATCATAAAGTTGCTTTGTAAATGGGGTTTTCAGTAGTAAATGTCTTCAAGTTACTGGAGACCTAAGTAGACTAAATTACATTTTTGTTTTTCAGTCATGAAGTTCCCAGAAAGTGAGATTGCTTTATTATGTCTCATATTACTTAAGGGTATAATTTTTCCATAGATTTCTGATTTATACGTTATCACTATCTACAGATTAATAACTTGAAACAGATATTGGTCGAGCAGACCATCAGAATAAATATTCCTTCATAAGTGCTGATTGGTTTAGATATCCCCATTCACTGTTCAAAATATGGAGGATTTGAGAATGCCGAAGAGAGAACTTTCTCATCCTTTGAAAAATTGCATTATGCAGTTCATATTGGTTGTGATCTGAAGATTGGATGATTAAGGGCCTTAGATTGGATGATGAGTGACCTTGCTAGTGACCCTCATCTTACCTTGCTAGTGTCATTTCTCAAAGCCCTCTGCCTGGGAGTTTCATTCTATTAGCCCTAACACCTGAAGAAATAATAGTCAAGTTTTAAGGCTCAGTTGAGAAAATATATAAAGGTATGAGATAGATTAAAGTATTTTCTTTAATTTTAGGGGAAAATGGTTTGGTTACTATTTTCTTCAAATTCTCAATTAGCCTTCATAAAACTACTTCTACAGAAGTATTGATCTTGGGGCTATCATCCTGCAGGAGAGCTGGCCAGCCTAGCAGATACACTTCCTGGAGAGAGACAGCCTTTGAACCTGACTCTAAACAGCAGGTGTGGGCTCTAACCTGCTCACCACACAAAGATAAGCCAGACCACCCTTCCTGAAAGGAGACATTTTCAGAAAGAAAGAGAGAAAGAGAAAGTCACAATCGTGTATTTGGCTACCAGGAAAATGATCACTATGTGGGTCCATAGACCCAGAGGATTTACTTTGAGCACCACTTCAACCAGACCTCTGTTTTATTATCTGTTCTCTATATGCTGCCACCCAAATAGGAGAACATAAGGAAACTCTGGGTTTCTAGGTATTAATGTCAACTTAAGCCCTATGTCCAATAGTCTTCTTAAAGTATTTACCCAGGTAAATAGCTGTAGATCCCCTGCAGAAGAATTGTGGGGAACATAACTGTATGTCTGCCATGATATTAATAGGCTTTCCTCCTGGGGATTCAGACTCTTTTAGTCACTAGGCTCTGTGTATGAAAAATGGCTCAGGTCTAGAAACTGTATAAGGCATCATGACTTTTTATTGCAATGAATTCCTCAGCATTCTTATTTATTTTTTATTTATCTTGATTGTACATATTGAGTACTACCTTGACTATGCATTTTGTCCATAGGAACACTATGTTCTCTAAGCTATCTCCATAACTTTCTGTAGCCTAGGCACCTGGGCTGCACATTTTTCTAATTTTGACACTCATGATTCTTAGGTGTCACATGTCGTTTTCGTTTTGGTTCCTATCACACTCAATGCCATCAGTGAGCTCTGGTCGCTAATGTTTTCCTTTGTTTCCTTCCTGGCCTGTGGAAGACAGCCACCACGGAACTTGTTAGAGATGGTGCTGGCATTCTTCTCACCAGTGCATTCCTTCTTGCTTTGGTAGAGTGTCTATCCTCTGGTCTAAAAGAGCAAATCCAAGAACGGGAGTTCTGTGCTGTAGCCGCAGTGCTGTGCCCTGTGAGCCTGCAGGTGAGCTGCTTGTCTGAGCTGCAACGCCCTTGCCTTATACCAACTTCCAGAGCACAGAACAATCACTGCTTCTCTTGTACCTTTCCAGTCTCATTGAAATTTCTCTCACAGCCAAACTTAACCTGGAATCATGTAAAGAAAAGAATTCTGGGAACCATAGTTCGAAATCGGCTAATTTGATGGAGTCACAACAGCTTCCATTATCTCTGAGTCAAATTGTCCTATTAAAAGTAATTCCGATTTTCAGTTACATGTAGGTTAAAAACAATTTCTAGTACAAGGGTGAGAATAATTGTGTTGGTGTCTACCTCATCCTCTGTGCTCCCATTCCTCTCCCCTTTTATTTATTTTTCACAATTTGTCTTGTCCCTCATTTAAACTGGAAGGAATTTCATTCCTGATTCCTTCAGAGAATACTGGAAGAGCATCAATAATGACTTCCTCACTTTGTCTTCATTACTAGGTAGAACCCTACTATCTGTGGTTTCTGCTACCTCATGAAATATAATGCTTAAGTAAATATGCATGTCATGTGCTTTTCATGTCTTTAAAAACTGCTCACATTTGGTCCGATGACTTTCTTAATTAGGATGCAACCCCGTCCTCATAGGTGTACTGGGAAGATGGTCTGTTTTCATGGTCAAACTTACTGGAGAAAACACAGGAATGTGGAAAAAAATAAGTGGTAATTTAATCTTCATTTGTTTGTGTAATTCTATACTTAATTGGTGACTACTTTTAATTTCTTTATTTTATTTTATTTTAATAACCCCGCCCCTGCCCTCTCCTCTCCAATTTCTTTAAAGAAGCTGTGTCAGTGTTTTGTACTTATGGTTCCTTGGGAGGCATTTTATTATTTCTAACAAATAAATGCAGTGAATCATAAAATGCTGTGAGAATGTTTCTCTGTTATATATGCTAAGAGAAAACAAGGAATGTGACTAATGGGACTAAGGTCTGGAATTTCTTAATATTCTCTCTCTCCCTCCCCTGATAAATACAAATACTTGTTAAGAATTTAAATAGTTTATATACTTGGAATATTCCTTCATCTGTTAGTTTATTAAAGCTGCTGATAACTCAAAATGTTTTCAATATTAAGCATAAAATTTTTAACACATTGAATTTATTTATTTATTGTATTATAATTTTTAATTGGCGTCTGTTGGTGCATAGGAAAGATTTGGATTTTCACACAGAGATCTCACATTGGTTGTTTTGCTGAGCTCTGATTGATATTCATGTATGTCAAACCATTAGCGCAAACACTTTTGAAAAATAAAATCTTCCTGAGAATCCCAGTAACAAAACTGATAAACATGTTAAGCAAGTCTCTCATGCCACCTGACTTCACCATTTGACCATGTGTGGCTAGCCTGGGCTCCTTCCAGCTCAGTGTGAGGTCGGCATCCTGGAATCTCCTCTCCCTCAGCTTTCACATGGGTCAGGTAGAACCTGCCTCCATCTGGAGAGAACCAGAGACCTGAGCAACTGGAGACTCAAGGCACTCCTAGTCCAATCCACAATTACACAGGGAAGGACCGGATGCCTGGGGGAGCCAAGTGCTTTCCCCAAGTTGTCCAGCCATAGAGAGCTGCTGGGACTGCCTGCCTGGGTTCTCCAACTTCCAGGGGTGACACAGCCTGGGCTTCCAGGCTGGTCTTAGTCATAGGCATAACCTACCAACCAAGAACATTATGTTCAGAAAAAGGCCTTTTTTCTTTTTCTTACCACTTTTGTTCTCAAAAGCACTGTGATCTCTTTTCTGATATTTACCCTGGGCTTTCTTTTGTCTGTCATACCAGAACTAGATTCATAGCTGCCTGTCAGTCTAGTCTGATTTTTTTCCTTAAAGGTGAGAGGTCTTCTTGTACACATTGATCTGTGATCTTAAAAATAATTTTATCATTTTTCTCTGGTTGGCAAAGGGGATCTTCAGTGTTTTCTTTACAACTTAATCAATATCGAGTCCACTAGGCTTGAGGTAAACTATTAATGCTTTGGTCCCAGAGCAGCAGTTCCTACTGTATTATGCTCACAACTGGCTCTGTTTCCCTTGCTTTAAAAAAGGAAATTGGCACAAGAGTGGTTTCACTCTTCCACCGCCTTGGAATTTTCACATTATACACATGGGGCCATTTCTCCATCTCCTTCTACTGACTGGCCCTGGATCCCTGAGCCAGGGATCTTTCTGAGTGTGGGTACATCCCATCTTAGGGCATCCAGGCATATGTGTGCATGCACCTTGCAAGGGCATGGCCTCTGCGTTAATACATTAAGTCTAAATCCCTAAACCAAAGAGTTAAGAATGATTGTGGAGATAGTTTTCAAAATGGTTTTTTAAATAAAAAAAAAATCACTGCCCAGAAGAAATCTTAGAAGATAAACTTAATTAACTTGGTTCTTGCTAGGAAACCCCTTCTACTTCCCTCCTAAATGGCTTCAACTTGATGGAACTGACCACCTCTTCTGTGTATCTGTTTTGGAGCTCAACTTCAGCTTACTAAAGGGGCCAGCTTGCTTTGATGTAAATCCCAGGTTTCATTCCTGCAGATGTTCCTACCTCTGTACCAGTTGGTGTCTGATTTCCTAAACCCTCTGCCTTAGGTGTTCTAGTAGCAAAGCCTAGCTTCTTAGACCCCCTCATCTGCTCTGCTTGAATGAATGTAGTTCAGGATCTTCTGTTACACATGTCTTAAAATATGCAAGAAGTAAGAGGCAGTCCAGTCTTGCTCCACAGAGTCTTGGCATCCACTTATATCATTAGGATGCTTTAGGCACTAATGAAAGAACCTAGAATGTAAACTGGCACAGACACAGACATGTTATTATGAAAGGAGAGAGCAGACTCTGGAGTGACTTAACTGGTCAGTTCCACCAGCCAGTTTGTTATAGAAGACTGGCTTGTTTTGTCTGTGAGATGCTAATTCCCTCTATTTAGGAGATAAAGATGATGCTGTTCTAAGCTAATAGAGGAGTTTCAGTATATATAGTAGTGTTTCTGATTTTTAGAGGAATTTATTTTTTTAAGCCATTCATTTAATCATTTGACACATTTATGAGCATCTGTAGTATGTCTAGCACTGTGGTTACAGAAATGGATCCTACCTTTAGGGGCTGGAGTTCAGCCACAAAGTTAAAGTAGTAGTTGTAAAATAAGAGAATGAAGGTGGTAACTAGATTTTTGATAGGTGACACTGACACAGGGGGATAGAAGGCTCAAAAATAGTGTAAAGGATTTGCTCAGGGATGAAGAATAATAATTTGGGATTTGAGACTTAGGTTTTTATAAATTATGTTGGAAAAGTCAGAGACAAGGGGAGCAATCAGGTCATACTGGAGACAGAGCCAGAGTTGTATAGGGCAGGGGATTATCTTTTGATTAGACAAGAGATGACAAGTTTATGACCCAGTAATTCAAAAGCCACTTCTATCTCATACTGTTGATGATGCTTAGGTATGTTTCTGAGCTCTCCATGAACTTGCAATAATATATTTATATCTGGTACAAAAAGATAGAGTAGCTTAATGGTTAAGGGTATGGTTCCCAGAGCCAAAGAGTCTGTATTTTAATCGTAGCCTGTCTTTAGGACCTAAGAACTAGAGCACGTATCTCAGAGTTTCTGTGCCTCAGCTTTTCGTGAATCAACATCTTTTTTTTTTTT
>NW_003852396.1:6640607-6659728 GCF_000181295.1 Otolemur garnettii | reverse complement strand
GGGGATTCGAACCCGCCACCTTAGGTGTACGTGGCTGGCGCCTTAGCCGGTTGAGCCATAGGCGCCGAGCCGTGAATCAACATCTTAAACAACACATTTACCATCTCAGTTTCTGTGGGTCAAGAATGTGCACATACCTTAGTTTGGTCCATTGTTCAGGATTTCACCTGGCTGAAATCAAGAATCTGGCCAGACTGCATGCTCATCCAGAGGTTTGACTCAGGAAAATTTATTTCCAAACTCATTCAGGTTATTGGCAGAATTTATTTGTATTCCTTATTTTTTGTGGTTGTATGACTTACGTACTCATTTTTTGTTAACTATTGGTCAATGTATTAGTTCATTTTGGCTTCTGTAACAAAATACCATAAACTAGGTGGGTTATGAAGCAACTAGGTGGGAATGTAGCTCTCACATTTCTGGAGGCTGGGACATCCAAGATCAAGTTGTTGGCAGATCTGGTATCTGGTAAGGACTGACTTTCTTATCCACAGACAGCACCTTCTTTCTGGGTTCTCACATGGTAGAAGGGACACTCTTGGGCCACTTTTATAAGGGAACTAATCTCACAAATGAGGGCTGCACCCTTGTGGCTAATCACCTTCCTAAAGTGCCCCATATTTTAATAACAACACCTGAGGTATTAGAATTTCAACATACCAATTTTGGAAGGACTCAAACATGTACAGTACAGCACCCAAGGACCAATGTCAATTCTAGGGCTGCCCTCATATCCTTTCTGTATTGATCTCACATCATGGGAATTTTCATCATCAAGCCTACTAGAAGAATCTCTTTTACTTCTCTTCTCTTTTTTCAGGGATGGCTTGGACCCTCTCTTAAAAAGCTCACATGATGGCTTGGTACCCGTAACACAGTGGTTACAGTACCAGCCACATATACTGAGGCTGGTGGATTTGAACCCAGCCCAGGCCAGCTAAACAATGATAACTACAATGGAAAAATAGCTGGGCATTGTGGTAGGCTCCTGTAGTCCCAGTTACTTGGGAGGCTGAGGCAAGAGAATCACTTAAGCCCAAGAGTTGGAGGTTGCTGTGAGCTGTGATGCCATAGCACTCTACCCAGGGCAACAGCTTGAGACTCTGTCTCAAAATAGAAACAAGAAAAAAAAAAAAAGGAAAAAAAGCTCATATGATTACATCAGTTCTACTAAGGATAATTTTATTTTTTATTAATTCAAAAGTAACTGATGAAAGGCTTTAATTAGAGCAAAAATGTCTTTTGTGCAACCTAGTCATGAGAATGAAATTCCATCATATTCATAAGTCCTGCCTTCACTCAAGAGGAATGTACAGGATGCATATGACAAAGGGTTGCTATCTTGAGAGACATCATAGAAGTTTTTCTACTACATAGAATTATTCAGGACACTCAATTCAAAGGAAGGCTGAAAAAGGTGCGGGGGGGGGTGAAGCATCAAAGAAAAGATGGGACAAATATAAAGCAAATGGCATGGTGATAGATTTAAAACATGTTGATTATCATATTAAAATTAATGGTCTAAATACCATAATTAATTGGCAGAAAAAGATAAAAGGCCCAACTATATACTATCTATAAGAAACCCACTTTACAAAAAGACACAAATAGATCAGAAGTAAAAAGACAAAAAATGGTAAACCCTAATCACAGGAAAGCCGGAGTTCCTATATTTATTACAGACAAAGCAGATTTCAGAACCTTACCAACAATAAACAGGATACTTTGATAATGATAAAAGGGTAACTTCATCCAGTGGACATACAGTCCTAAATGTTTGTATATTTCATAGAATTTCAAAATGAATGAAATAAAAACTAACAGAACTTCAAGGAAAAATCTCCAATGGCAATTGAAGAATTTAGCACTCATCACTCAATAAGAAATAGTACATTAAAAAGAAAATGAGTAAGTATATAAAAGCCTCAAACAATGCTATGAATCAATATAACCTAATTGACACTTAAAAAGTGCTCTACCCAGCAATAGCAGAATATATATTCTCAGCCTTAGTACTTTTGACATTTTGGGCTGAATAATTACTCAGTGTGTGTGTGTATGTGTGTGTGTGTAGGGGGGATGCCTTATGAATTGTAGGACAGCTAGCAACTTCTTTGGTCTCTATCAGCTAGATGCCAGTGACATCTTTCCCATAACCAAAAATGTTTCCAGGCATTGCCAAATGTCCCTCAGAGGAAAATTCATCCCCAGTTGAAAATACCTACTTTAGAAAATAGCTATGCCATGAAGTGTGTGTTTGAGGAAAAAGGAAGACTAGTTGGTTCTAACTCAGGCAGCCTCTGGCTCACAAAGTCACACACTGTCTTTTTTTATTTTAATCTCTTAACAATTTTTTAATTAAATCATAACTGTGTACATTAATGCATTTATGGGGTACAATGTGCTGATTTTATATACAATTTGGAATGCTTACATCAAACTGGTTACCATAGCCCTTACCCGACTCAATTGTTGTGTTAAGATATTCATACTCTATTCTTAATAAATTTGACATGTACCCTTGCCATATGCATTAAAGGTGAGGTCCCACTGATTACCCTCCCTCCACCTGACCTCCTCCTTTCCCTCCTTCATCCTGGGCTATAGTTGTGTTTTATCTTAAAGCACCACACACTGTCTTGATGAAATTAGTGGACATTCCATAATTTCCTAATAGTTTTCTCTTTTCATTTCAAAATATGGGTTTTGGGTTATGGTTTATTCATGGATCTTCATTGATATGTTAGTTAGAACTTGGCAAATGATACATCCAGCACTCTAGTCTTGTGCCATTATTCAATTCATTGAAATTAACATGTATTTATCAAGTGTCTAGTATTATCCAGTTATTGTTGTAGCATGGAGAACTTATTAGAGCACAAAACAATATACTTGCCTCAATAGAGATCATATATTAGTAGTAGGAATCAAACAATAAACAAATAAACAAATAAATATTTAAGTGTATTGCTTACATGATGATAGAGCTATGGAGATAAGGCAGATAAGAGAGACAAGAAGTGGAGAAAGTGTTCAGGGATCATGATAGCACCAAAATGACATTTGCACAGAGGACCTGAAAGAAGTGAGGGAGTAAGTAGTATAGAGATCTGTCTTCCTATTTAAGGTAGGAGGAGAAGCAATTGCAAAGGCCCTGGGGCAAGAACTTGCTTCAGATTGTTTTAGAATGAGCAGTGAGGCTCATACAGGGGGATCAGAGTGAGTGAGGCTGAGAGTGGTGGGAGAAGAGGTCAGAGATGAAGCAGAAGGGCAGAACACAAGGAGCCTTTAGGTCACTGTAAGGGTTATGCCCTCAAAGGAATGAAAAGAAATGTCATTAGAGGGTTTTCAGAGAAGAAATATGATATTACAAATAATGTTAAGAGTATCATGTTGGTTACTGGGTTGAGTCTTCACTATGAGGGTCAGGTAAGAAACCAAGGACCAGTTAGGAGACTGTTGGAGTATTCCAGATGGCCTGCCAAAGTGGCTCCATTCAAGTGATAGCCAGGGAAGTGGTAAGAAGAGTAAATTTGTTTATTGGATTAGATTTTTTCTGGCAGTTCAACAAATAGGATTTCTTGACGAAGAGGATGTGAAGTATAAGAAAAAGAAGTGTTAAGGATAATGGAGGTTTTGGTAAAATTGGAAGAATTGCACTGGGGCTGCCATTTACAGATACAGGGAAGATAATAGAAGGATCATGCACTGAGGGATATGTTAAATTTGGGATGCCTTTTACATATTTAAGCGAAAATGTCAACTGAACTGTTAATTATAAGAATTTGGAGTTTAGAGAGTCTCACTCAGATAAAATTTTGGATAAATTCAAATAAATTTTGGAGTATTGGTATTTAGTCAGTACTTGAACCTGGGTAAGCTGTCCTAGGGGAAGGGTGTAAATAGAGAAGGCAAGAGGCCCTAGAGATGAGTCTTGGGGCAGGCTAACATATAGAGTTTGTATTGAGAAGGAGTACATTACTTGATCATTGCTGCTGTAAGAAATTACCACACATTTAGTGGTTTAAAACAACACTATTTTATTCTCTCATAGGTCTGAAGGTCAGAAATCTAAAATCAAGATCTTATCTGGGCTTCAGAATGGTGTTCCTTTTGGAGAATTCAGATGAGAGTCTAGTTCCTTGCCTTTTTCAGCTGCAATGATTTTCAATCTGTGTGCTGTAGCATACTGGTATGCTGCGAAAAAAATTTCAAAGATCATTAATTAAATTATTTTCAAAAAAAGTTCAAAGCACAGCAAATATATTCTTTTTTTTACTTTTTTTTTTGGATCAACATAATTTAAGTGTTCTGTGGAAGTTTAACTATAGGTTCCAGCGTGCTAATAGAAAAGGTTGAAAACCTCACTGTTCTAGAGGCTGCCTGAGTTCCTTGACTCATGTCTCTCCCCTATTATTCCAGCTTCTTGCTTGCTCATTTTATAACTTACTACTCACTCTGATCTTCCTGCTTCCCTTTAATAAGGACCTTTTTGACTCCATTGGGGTCCTTGATAAACCAGGATAAACTCCCTATTTTTACAGCCTTAACTGAATCACATCTATAATTCCTTCTTACCATGTAAGGCAATTCATTCATTAGGACATGGATACCTTTGGGGACTAATATTCAATCTCCCACAAGGAGGAGCCATAATGTAACACTAAAGAGAACAGTGTCTAGACAAGTAGGCAGAGAAGGCAGGAAGTATATTCTGAAACCAGGAAAAGACAGTGTTTCACAAAGAAGGGAGCAGCTCTTCTGTTAGCTATCACTCATAGATACAGTAAGATGAAAAGGAGAAGCAACTGTTAGACTTACTACAATGGAAATAATTGCTGACATTGACAAGGACCCTTTTAGTGGAATTGGTGGTGGGGGATAGAAGCCTGATTGGGATGGGAACCAAGACGGTGGACTAGAAGCCTCCACATGCTGCTTTCAAGGAGAGGATCAAAAGTTGCAAGTAGATGTTCACCTGTGGGCAAACCACCTTAGAGAAAGTACAGTGAACCATCAAAGAAGTGAATGGAGATTCCCAAATTGAAGGAGAGGGAGGATCAGCAAGATCAGAAGGTACCTGGGGAAATGGCCCACACAAGAGGTAGTGTCAGATGTAAGCACCCCAGAGGTCTGCATCCCCTCTGTGGACACATTGCAACCAATGGTAAAAAGATGCTTCTTACCACAGTAGGGCTCCAAGCTAGTCAGGTAGCAGCAGCATTTCATCTGAGAGCAAGAACAGCAGGTTCTCATTCTGGTTTCTGATTCTGGGCCACTAAAACTGATGTCCTTCTGAGCTCTTAGGCACATAGTGCCCAGTCTACATGGAGGTTGGCTCTCCTGCATCCCCCTCTGCATTGCTCTGGTTATGGTGGGGACTGGGGAAAGGGCAGCACTGCCATGTACCTGTGACTATGTACAATGTGCCACTGCACAACTGGGGGATCCCAACAGAGCAGGCACTCTAGGTCTCCAGCATTTACTGCCCCCACCTTGGTAGTGCCACTGCTGCCACCTGAGTAGCACCACAGCCAAATCCGGGCAGAGAGTCCCAGTTACAGTGACTCATCTAATCACCTGGGCATAGTCCAATTTTAGAAGCTCCACCCATGCCCCATTCCCTGGTGATCCTACCCATGCCATGTACTGCCTGGCCACCATGAGCTACTCTATGTGATGTACTGTCACTGTCCCAGTTTCCTAAGATTTGAGTGGTGCAAATGCACATAGCCCTGACACACTTGACCACCATCTAAATAGCTCATCCAGCCACCACTGCCACTGCCATGGGGGAGATCAGTGCAGAGCAAACTCTCATGTCACCCACCTCCATGGAGAGGAATTTGTTGACCTCCTTCCCTGAGTTTCCTATGGTAGCCTGAGGACCAACCCACCACTCTGCACAAATAGCCCCCAGTACTGGTCTGTACTGTGACCACAGGGGACAAGGAATGGGACAAAAGAGGAGGACAGATTTGTTATAGACTCTATATGCATCTACCTCTCTCCCACTGGGTCAGTGGGACACAAGTTCATCACCTAGGCACCTCTCCTTCTCACTAAGTAGGATAGTCCCCAGTAGAGGAGAAAAGACCTGATAGAAAAGATTTCAAAGAAACCAGCATAAGAACACTAGCAACATTAAAAAAAAAAAGAGAGAGAGAGAGAGAGAGCTGTTTTGATGCCCCTAAAGGATTACAGTAGGTCTCTAGCAATGGATCCCAAAGTAAAGAAAACTATTGAAGTGTCAGAGATGTTATTTATTTATTTATTTATTGTAGACAGAGTGTCAGTGTGTTACCCTCGGTAGAGTGCCATGGTATCACAGCACACAGCAACCTCAGACTCTTGGGCTTAAGTGATTCTCTTGCTTTAGTCTCCCCAGTATCTGGGACTACAGGTGCCTACCACAATGCCTGACTATTTTTGGTTGCAGTTGTCATTGTTGTTTACCAGACCTGGGCCAGGCTTGAACCTGCCAGCCTTGATGTATGTGGCTGGTGTCCTACTCATTGAGCTATTGGTGCCAAGTCCAAGGATGTAATTTAGAATGTAAGTAGAAAATAAGATGAATGGTATTGATAAGAAAGTGGAAAACCAATACAAATCAAAAAATAAAAAATAAAAAATTCAGGACATGAATAAAAAATTCCCTAAAGAGATATATAATACAGAAAAAGATATAACAAAACTTACAGAAATGAAAAATTCATCTGAGGAATTTCAAAATACAGTAGACAGCTTTAACAACAGACTAGATAAAGCAAAAGAGAATTTCAGAATTTGAAGACAAAGCTTTTAAATTAACCCAATCAAAAATGTAAAAAAAAAAAAAAAGAATAAAGAAGCAAAGAAGAATAGACAATCACTCAGAGAAATACAGGACTATTTAGAACAAGTGAATATAAAAATCATAGGTATCTCTTAGGGAAAAGAAGAAAAAACAAAAAATGAGAAACCTATTTGTGGGACTTATTGAAGAAAATTTCCTTGGTATTGCCAGAGATGTAGACATCAGAATATAAGATGGTCATCAAACACCTGAAAGATACATAGTAAATAGGACATCACCAAGAGACATAAGAATCATAGGTATCCCTTAGGGAGAAGAAAAAGCAAAAAGCATGAGAAACTTATTTGTGGGAATAATTGAAGAAATTTCCTTGGTATTGTCAGAGAGGTAGACATTGTGAAACAAGATGATCATCAAACACCATCATAGCAAATAAGACATCACCAACAGACAAAGGGATCAGTCTGGCGTAAATCAAAATAAAGGAGAAAATACTATGAGCTGTAAGATGAAAGCAGTACTTAACATACAGAGGAATGCCTGTCAGATTAACAGCAGATTTCTCAGCAGAGATCTTACAATCCAGAAGGGATTGGGGGGAGGGCTGTCCCATTTTTAATCTTCTTAAACAGATTATTTGCTATCCAAGATTTTTGTATCTTGGACATTTAAGTTTCATGAATGAAGGAGAAATTAAGTCTTTCCCAGACAAACAAACACTAAGGGAATTTGTTACCACTAGACTTGTCCTATAGCAAATATTCAAAAGTGCTCTATATCCAGGACAGAACAATCCTCACCAGTATAAAAACACCCAAAAGTTAAAGCTCACAGCTTTTATAAAACAGTAGCACAAGGGGGAAAGCCAAACAAGGTATCATTCAACATAATGAACAGAACACTATCTCACATATCAATACTAACATTAAACATAAATGGTCTTAATGTTTGACTCAAAAGATAGATTGGCTTGACTGGGTGAAAAGCACAACTGAAGTATATTCTGTGTCCAGGAAACCTATCTAACTTGAAAGGACTTACATAGACTCAAGGTAAAGGGATCGAAAAATTATTTTATTCAAATGGAAACTAAAAGTGAACAGAAGTTGCAATTCTTTTATCAGATGAAATAGACTTTAAAACAGCAATGGTGAAAAAAGACAAAGATGGTCATTATATAAAAGTATGCAGCAAGAAGATATAACAATCCTAAATATATATACACCTAACATAGGAACTCCTGGATTCATAAAACAAATTTAGTATATCTAAGGAAAGAAATAAACAATAGCATAATAATAAATAGGGACTTCAATACTCATTGACAGAACTGGATAGATGATTAAAGCAAAAAATCAACAAGGAAACACTCGACTTAAATGGGACTCTGGAAATAAGGTCCCAACAGATATTTACAGAACATTCTACCCCAAAGCTACAGAATATACATTCTTTCCATCAGCACATTGTATATCTTCCAAAGTAGGTCATATGTTAGACCACAAAGAAAGTCTCAGCAAATTCTAAAAAATTGAAATCATACCATGTATCTTCTCAGACCACAGTGGAATAAAACTAGAAGTCAATTCCAAGAGAACTCTCAACTCTAGACAGTCATAGAAAGTAAATAACTTGCTGTTGAATGATGAAACTAAGATGGAAAACAAAGGACTTTTCAAACTGAACAACCAGGAGGACTAAACTTCCAGAATATGTGGGATACAGTAAAGGCAGTGCTAAGTTCACAGCCTTAAATGCTTGTGTTAAAAAGGTGGAACACAAATTAACAACCTCATGTCATATCTCAAGGAACAAGAAAAAGAAAAACAAACCAAGCCTCAAACTAGAAGAAATGACAAATCTCAGAACATAACTGAGTGAAAAGGAAATGAATAAACAAAAATATAAAGGATTAATGAAACAAAATTTCCTTCTTTGAATAGATAAAATTGATATACTTCTAGCTGGATTAACCAGAAATAGAACAGAAAGGACTCAAATGCATTAAATCAGAAATGAAAAAAGAGACATTAGAACTGATATCACAGAAATACAAAATATAGTCCATGACTATTTTGAAAACCTCTATGCATACAAACTAGATAACCACAGGAAATGGTAAATTTTTGGAAATACACAACTTCTTAAGCCTGGATCAGGAAGATATAGAAATCCTGAACTGGTATAAAGGTAGATGAACAGATGATTGAAACAGAATAGAGAACCCAGAAATAAAACCATATGTCTATGACCCTTGATTTTCGACAAAGCAGACAAAACATACGTTAGGGAAAGGATCCCCTATTCAATAAATGGTGCTGGGAAAATTGGACAGCCACATGCAGAAAATGAAACAAGATCCCTACCTCTCACCATATACAAAAATTAACTTGAGATGTATTAAATACTTGAATATTAGCCCTGAAGCCATAAACCTTTTAAAAGAAAAGTTAGAAAAAATACTTCTAGACATTGGCCTATGCAAAGAATTTATGACTAAGACCCCAAAGACAAATACAACAGCAACAAAAATAAGTAAATGGGACTTAATTAAATTAAAAAATTTCTGCATGGCAAGGGAAATAATCAATAGAGTAAATAATGTCCAGAATGGGTGAGAAAATATTTGCAAATGTTACATCTGACAAAAAGGGTTAATATCCAGAATCTAAAAAACTCAAAAAATCAGCAATGAAGAAACAAATCACCCCATTTAAAAAGTGGTTAAAAGACATGAACAAATTTCTTTTCAAAAGAAGATAGAAAAATGGTCCAATATCATATGAAAAAATGCTTCATATTACTAGGTATTAGGGAAATGTAAATTACAGTCACAGTGAGATGCCTCAGCATGTGGAATCACTGTTGAAATATCAAAACAACAGATGTTGTCATGGATGTCGTGAAAAAGGAACTTATACACTGTTGGTAGGACTATAAATCAGTATTATCTGTATCTGAAAACATTACAGAAATTTCTCAAGGAACCAAATATAGATCTTCCATTTTGATCCAACACTCCCATTACTAGGTATCTACTCAAAAGAAAACGAACCATTTTATAAAAACCCCCACACCTAAATGTTCATAGCACAATTCACAATATCAAAGATATGCAATCAAACTAAGTACCTATCAATTCATGATTGGATTTAGAAAACATGATATTATATATACATAAATATATATATTTATGTATTCACATACACCATGAAATACTGCAAAGCCATAAAAGGGAGTGAAATAATGTCTTCTGTGGCAAGTTGGATGGGAACAGAGACCGCTATCCTAAGTGAAGTATCTCAGGAATGGAAAAACAAATACCACCTGTTCTCACCAATAAGCAGGAGCTGAGCAATGGGTACAGTGATGATGCAAAAGACTTTGCAAACTAAAGGAGAGGGTGGGAGGGAGGTGAGGGATAAAAACTCACCTATCAGTGCAAGGTACACTACTCCGGTGACAGACCCACTGAAAGCCCTCAGGGTTACACAGTTCATCCATGTGTCAAAAACTCTTGAACTCTCATAACATTTTGAAATAATAAGAAAAAAAAGAAGACAGTCGAGCAGGACCAGCTTCATGGATGTATACCCTGGACAACTGCACCAGGCCCCCTGCTTCCAGGAGCTCCCACTTAGATTAATGGGTCTGCTGTCACTGTCTTGAAACACTTAATAATTTTCAACAAAGAGTGCCACATTTTTATTTTGCATTGGGCCCTGAAAATTGTGCAGCAGCTTGTCCTACAATGTGAGAAGAATTTGAGACTATGATTATGGTAATTTCAAAGAAATTTTGCATAAATGGGATGCAAAAATGGGAGCACAGGAAGAAGCGGGGTCAAGGGGGCATTTTAAAATTTAAGATAATTGCTTACTAGTCTGGGGCTCACCACGAAATAATAGAGTCGTGGCTGACTAGGACCTGTTCTCTCTATTGCCTAATGCGGTTTTGGCTGATCTCACAGCATTTCACTGAAGCCCTGTGTAGGAGGACACGCCTCTGTTTCCTGGGCTCACCTCCACTATTTTTCCAGTGAGTTGGTGGTGTCATGCATGAAAGATCAAAATCCTTATAAAGTCAGACTCTAACATATCTTTGTAATCTGTCAAGCTCCTGTCACTCTGAACTGAATTGGCAGATGAGATGAATTTTCCAGGCTTTGTTCTTCACAAAGCATGCTCTTTTAGAAGCATTTGCAGCTTGATTTTATCATGATTTTTTTCAAGCATTTTTCCCAGGCATACCAGTAGAGTTAACTTGGGCCCAGACTCATTCATTGCTGTCCTCAGGAAAGGCACACTGTTGGCATTTGTCTGTGCTGCAGGCATTTCTCCATCTGTCTTAGTCACTTGAGATGAATTTCACTAGAAGGGCTGCTAACCACACTTAACAAATAACCATCAAAGAGCTGTAAGAGGCAGCCAAACATAACAACCCACTCTTCCACGGAGTAAGCAAAATGCAGCAGGCACACACACATGTCCCTGGTGGCCCCATGCAGCCATCTAACTTCAACATTATAGGTTAGAATGTTGCAGAAATCCCTGGGATGAATGTTTTTTAAATTATTAACTGGAAAAAAGAAGCTGTCAGCCTTTCAAGCTATCTTTGATACTTATCTACAGTTGTTTGAATATTAGAGCAAATTATTCCTTTGTGTTCCATATTCAATTTTTTTCCACTTCGTTTCCCTCCTATATTCAATTCTGCATAAAAGGATAATAAATCTTCAATGAATTCAATATGAGCAATTACAACCCCATTTAGATAAAAGGGTGTTATTTTGATACTGAGGATTTCAGATTTATAGAGGACTTCATTTCCTCCCCCCTTAACTGACAGCACTCACTGCAGTGCCTCTTCTCGGTGTGTCTGAGGGTCGGAAGGCAACAGAGGAAGGAAGATGAAAGGATGGACAGCCGGATGGAAGGAGACGTCTCAAGAGAGTTGAAACAGACTTTTTCACTGATTCACTCAATTGTTGCTCACCAACTATATATAGTAATATAAGGTTATTAAATATAATTCTTGCAATTAAGGTGCTTGTATTTTAATTAGGGGGGTACATAGGTGAACAGGGTATTGCAACATATTGTAAGTGACACATAGTCAAAGTCCAAGTCGTTGGGACTCTCCTTTTTCTCACTAGGTTTTCTTTTTTTGAGACAGAGTCTCATGATGTTGCCCTTGGTAGAGTGCTGTGACATCACAGCTCACAGCAACCTCAAACTCTTGGGCTTAAGAGATTCTCTTGCCTCAGCCTCCCAGGTAGCTGGGACTACAGGCACCTACCACAACACCTGGCTATTTTTTTGTTGCAGTTGTCATTGTTGTTTAGCTGGTCTTGCGGGACCTTTTTCCTCATCCTTTGATTGGTGAGCGCTCAGAAATGAAACAAGCCAATTGATACACTCTGCACTACTGGATGTTCTTTGGTTTCTTACTAAACAAAATAATTCACCCAAGTTGGTTTCAGTTTCAATATTTTATATTTATATTTATAACAAAGAAGTATGCATACAAAAATTAATATAAAATAACAAAGTTTGGACATATGAATAAAAATTTAATAATCACATTTTATATAGTACAACTCCAAACACAGTCCAATGCATAATCCAACATTACACTGTATGCATTGATAACTGTGTTTCACTTTGCTTTTTATATACTGTGCAAACAAACATCTCCAGCGGGTGTTTTGCAGTATTCTGCAGTATTCCTGTTGGATTGGTGTACTTTGATGGAGACGGAATGGATTGTTACCAGAAACAGTTCTTCCTCCAGAGTTGTACAATATGATTAACCAAATGGTCTGAGAACATCTGGCAGACTTCTAAAATTGAAGATTTCTTATAAATAATGGCTTTTATGTCATATACTTTTGGATTTAAATTGTCCTCTCTCCATTGAAGTGGCTGAGCATTGACTTATTTTAAATTTGGAATAAGTTTTACATTTTTGTTTTCCAAATGAGATTCCAAGGTACTTGACAGTTTATGTTTTCAGTGATAAGTATTTTTAAAGCTACCTCTATGTCTAAATTCTTCAACAATGATCGAGTCTTCTGACCTTGAGGAATCTTTGAATTTACTGTACTCCATGTTTACACATATTCCCACAAGAATCCACTATTTGTATAAATTATTTCAGGCATAACTGCAGAACACATTGAGAACTAAGTGTACGCCGCTCACAGACTCAAGTCAGGTAACAACCGTAACATGTGTTGTCAAGTTTTGTTGCAAAATGAACAGCGCCTGCAGGTGTCGTTGGCACCAGAGGAACATCTTGTACTGATGCCTGCAGGCGTTGTTGGCACTGCATGAACATCTTGTCTGAACACCTACGTTTTGTTCACGGTCAAAAGGTTAATCTTGAATCTTCTCATGGTGCTCAAACGCCTCACCCTGGTTTGACTTTTCTCTCTTATCTTGTCCCTCCTTTTACTCTTCCCTCAACACTCACTTATTTCTGTCTCAATCCTCCAGTCTTACTCTTTAAGCTGATAAAAAGTCACTCCTAATATGTTAGCACATGAGCAATATACCTTTCCCAGACACCATAGTTAAGAAATTTTATTATAATTATGAATCTTAGAAGACATATTTACCTTCTGCTTTTATTTAAAAATAAGCTTAATAGTGACAATCCCAGGCATTTTGAAGAGCAAATGTAGCATCCTAAAAAATTGTCATCAGCCAGGGCCATTACCATCTGCTTCGGAGTATACACAACATAGAATAATCCCTTAATTTATGTAGGATTTTATAAAGTTCCAAGAGTATTTTCAGGTATATTTTATCATTGAATAACATTACAAGCCTATAAAAACTTTATTCTTTTTGTCTTACAGATGAAAAAATAAGAGATCAGACCATTAGAGTTAAAAATACTGCGAAGAACCAGGCTGAGTAGAGTGACTAGCAAAGGTTTATTAAAACGTCTGCAAGCAGATGGGCTGCCGCTGAAAACTGCACAGTCCCCAGTTAGGGTAAGTGAGTTCTTTTATATGCGTTGAATCCTGTTTGAGGAACATTCTGGCACCATTCAGGAGGTGGTGGGTGTGCCAGCCCTAGTCAGTAACTCAAGATGTGGTGTAAAAGACCAAGGTCATCTGCTGGAGGCCTTGTAACAAAAGGTTGGAGGTTATCTTCTGCAACTCTACAACCTGGAAGGGATGTTTAAGGGAGGTAGACACAGACCAAGAAGTCTTATTCTTTACTTAATGAGTATTTAAGCATAACCCCCCCCCCCCGCCCCCGGGCCTTAATGAGCGTTTAGACCGTCCAGACTGACACAGACCAAAGTCACAAGGTTAGTTAATGATGGAATCTCAGTTAGAATCTACTTGTGATTTTCAAACCCACTGTTTTTCCCAAGATAGTTTTCTGAGAGAGCTCAGCCATGTATTTGATTTTGAAGGAAAGAAGAAATGGTGGAGAGAGAAAAAGCAGAGAGAGAGAGAAAGAAAGGACAGGCAGGAAGAAGAGCAGTTGCGGAGGGGAGCTGAGTCTGGGGAAGGAAGATGGCCTTCACTAAGTGTGGCATCCAAGAGGAGCCATCAGTTTCTTTCATATACTCTTCCAGTATTGCTGTTCCACAAGGAAATGAAAAGTACGATAATTACATATGTTAAAATGGATAAGTACAGAATTCACATTGTCCTGTTGGAGATTTAATTAGTAAATTAGAAAAGTACAGCTGGAGAGGCGGCTGCAGTTTTGTAAGTCTACGACCTCTAAAACAAACAGTATGGCATATGTATAAGATGGTTAAGTGGGTAGTTCCTGCACGAAAGATTCCCTCTATGCTGTGTGATGATCTTTGATCAGGGTAAAATAACTTCAATTCTGAAAGATAAAATTAACTTAATATATTATTCATATCTATAAAAAGAACGATCAGAGGTAGAAAAATTCAGCAATCTGGGTGCTACAAGAAAACTTTTTTTTTTTTTTTAAATCAAGCCTGCTCACACTAATATCTCTTCTTTCTTATTTTCCATATGATTATTTCTACATTTTAGATTTTAGCATTTAGTTTGTAGTTTCTTCTGTTAAACTTGTTTCCCTTCTAGATATTCATCTTGATGCCAATGATAAGTCAAATGCTTTTTATGAATGCCACATAATACCTAGCAGAACTTTACACTGAGAAATTCGGAAGGACTTATTTTATTTTATTTTTTTTGTTTGGTTGTTTTGCTTGTTTTTGAGACAGATCCTCAAGCTGTTCCCCTGGGTAGAGTGCCATGGCATCAAAGCTCACAGCAACCTCCAACTCCTGGGCTCAAGCAAGTCTCTTGCCTCAGCCTCCCAAGTAGCTAGGACCACAGGCACCCACCACAATGCCCAGCTATTTTTGGTTGCAGACGTCATTGTTGTTTTGGCGGCCAGGCTGGATTCGAACCCACCACCTTAGGTGTATGTGGCTGGCGTCTTAGCCACTTGAGCCACAGGTGCTGAGCCAGAAGGACCTATTTTAGTTAAAATGAATTGAAAAATTTTTTCAGAAGGACTTCTTTCAGGAAAAAAAACAGAATAAAATATTATATTTTGTTTCCTTTCTTACCTACGAAGATAATTTCAAATAAAGCTACCCACAAGAGTTGTCTTCAGCCATCTGATCTTAGTCATTAAAACACTGTGTGCAGTGAAATGTCTTTACACCAATAGTTATTTCAAATAATTAAAAATTAGAAAATGTGTTATTGAAAAATTTCCCCCATTGCTTAAAAAAATATATTTACAATTTAAATCTACTTAAGTCTAAATTTGTCTTATTTTATATATCCTTGAGTTTTCATCATTGTGTTTTGTTGAAACAGGTTTCTGAAATGGTCTTTTCCCCCCGAAAATCTTATCTTCAAAGTGAGTGAAAACATATGGAATAGATATTACATTTTGTAGTAATTGAATAAACTAGTTTCTTGAGTGGACCTATTTCCTCTGAAAATTAGAAAATTGGTTGATGTTATTTAATAATCTTGCTGATAGGTTAAATGCATGGAAAAGTCCACTTTAGGAAAGGAATACATCTTTGTTTGATCATTTACATTTTTCATATATCTGTGTGAAAACAGAAGCTTAAAAGGGGATTTATCAACTTGGACTGAATTCTAAATTTAATTCTAAATCTAAGTGGATAAATATATAAATATTTTAAGTAGCAGCTTGGAACCACTGAAAGGAACAGTTGGGTTTTTCCAAGAAACATCTGTAATAATGGACTCGGTTATTTATTTTTTCAGTGTTGTCTTGTCAGATAACTATTTATCAATGCTTTGCTTCCAAGATGTTTTGTTTTTCTGTTCTAAGAGAAAGAAAAATATCCTTCTGTACAATGCATAGATTATACAAGCATAAAATGTAAATATTTTTAGCATTTCTCCATTTTAGGAAACATCTCTTTTGAAGACATTTATCTTGTTGAGTTGAAGGGTACATTCATTTTAAACAAGTCAGATTTCCACTCTAACCAGAAACACTGGGTCATAAATTTAAAAATTATTAGCTATGAGGACACTTTAAAATAGAACTCTTGAGTAGCATTAGCTTAGTGGGCTGAGAGGCGAGGCCTGTGGACTTTTGCCCCAGTTCTTCCCTCCCAGGGAGTGGGATGTGATGGCAGCACGAAGTGGTTCTCCCAATTTCCCTGAGATATGGAGCTCCATGCTGTGCGGTGACCCCGTCCTCACCATTTTGCCCTCCTTCTCCTATGTGTCCTCCTTGGGAGTAGTCCAGCATGCTTTCAAGACAACCCACTTAAATTCAACACAAACAACCAGACTGCATAAAGAATATCTCAAACGAGTGTGACTCGTAACTTATACTAAAACATAATCTTATTTGTGTCTTTCTCAATTCCTTTTAAATTTTATTCAGCAGGCTGACTTTGGGCCTTGTGCTGGGATAAAATCTCTGTCTCAGGCAGGGTCAATCCTGGCCTGGAACTCTGAGGTAGTGTCAGGAACCCTGGGTGAAGGCTCCCAGAGTTAGGAAAACTGTGATCAGCCACATTGCTTGGGTGTCTCGGTGGAAACCTCGTTGTTAACATCTTATTTCACTGCTGTACTGTGCCACTGCTTTCTATAGCTGTCAGGTCTGACAAAGGTGACACACTGTAGCTGGTGGGTAATGAGATGTGGGAAATTTCAGTTTCATGTGAGTCATGCATTTTGAATTTGTTTTAGAGATGCCCTCAGTCCTTTTTAGTTCTGCCTCAAACCTCATCCTCCACTCAGTCCAGGACTCTTCTGAGTTTCCTGAATTCCACCCTACTTCACTGTGGTACAGGATAAATACTAGCCATGTTCTCTGCATGGCCAAAACAATCAGTTCAATTTTTATTTCAGTTTTTGTTTTATGAAAAATGCTTTAATTTAATTCAATTTAATTAAAAAAATTCAGATTAATACAAAGGTATAAATGATTAGGTTACAATGTTTGCATTTGTTTGGTAAGGACAGAGTAGTATGAAGGTACAAACGATTAGGTTACAGTGTTCACGTTTGTTAGGTAGGTGTGTCCCACACCCAGCAGGTAGGCCGTACACCCTTATTTGGTGCCCATTGGGTGGGAGCACACCAATTCCTTTCTTTCCTCTTCTTTCCCCCCTCCATCTTTCTCCCTCTCCCAACTTGGAATTAAATTGGGTTTTTCTTTTATGTGGGCCTTTATTAGTTCATTTATTGGTTTCATATTAGTATTGAGCACATTGGATACTTGCTTTTCCATTCTTGTGATACTTTGCTAAAGAGAATGTTCTCCAACTCCATCCAGGTTAATACAAAAGATGTAAAGTCTCTATCTTTTCTTATGGCTGAATGGTATTTCATGGTACACATATATCACAGTTTATTAATCCATTCGTAGGTCTATGGGCACTTGGGTGATTCTACATCTTGGTGATTATAAATTGAGCTGCAATAAACAATTTAGTGGAAATGTCCTTAATGATAAAATGATTTCTTTTCTCCTGGGAAGATGCCTAGTAAGGGAATTGTGAGATCAAGTGGAAGGTCTGTTTTTGTTCTTTGAGGATTCTGCATACATCTTTCCAAAAAGGCTGTATTAGTTTGCAATCCCACCGAGATTGTGTTCCCTTCTCCCACATCCATATTTTGTGGACAAAATATGATATATTTCAGAGATAAAATATTTGGTACAAATGTTAGTGGTGATGCAGGAGGGAGAGCACAGAAAGTGCCATATCTGGCATAAATTTTTCTAATCAATGTAGGATCCACATGGACCAGCAATGTTGGCACCACCTGGAAGCTTGTTAGAAATTCAGACCCCTAGGATCCACTCTAGAACTACTAAAGTCTGTATTTTAACAAATCCTCAGTTGAATTTTGAGAAACAGTACTCAAGGACACTGGACTAAGTCCCTTTGGAGACACTATGAGTGTATGCTCATTAATGCTATATAATAGGAATGATTAGTGTCAACTTAACAGGATTATAATGAGAGTCAAACCAAGATAATGGATATAAAAATGCTTCATAAACCAAACAATAAATGAAAGTTATCTGCGTTTTAAGAAAAATTTTCCATAGAGATTGCACATAACTTCAAGATAATTAGTACAATAAGCATGGAACCTGAAGATCTCTTTTGTTCCTCAGCTTCTATGTAGCTAACTAGCCTTTCTCTCTCTAAGGACAAACTCTTTGTTTGTATTCCTGAATCCTTTTTAGAGGTATTTTCATTTTTGTTGTTTTGCTTTTTCCACTGTAGAACTCCTAAGTCACTCTACTCTCCTGAAAGAGTGAGCATGATATTTTTGAAGCCTTTATCAATTGAGTTAATAATGAATTATGATTCTATATATGATAGACAGTTATTTAACATAAGTAATTATACCAAAAAGTGATCAAATATTCAAGCTCAAGAAATTGGAATTACCTGGAACAAAATACATGGGGATTATGTGTATATATGCATATAATTTGCTTGAAATCCAGAAGCATGTGGAAATTTAATTTTTGTACTATTAATCTTATAACCAACTGGTACGTTGGTATGAGCCAAACACCCAATCCAGTCTGCCAAATTCTTAAATTCTTCCCCCTCCACTTGCCAATGTACAATTTCCTTTAAAGATATAAAATGTTAACAACTCACACCATTACTGACAAGTAAGAGGTATAGTCAACATATTGCTATAATAGGAAGGACTTACCACCAACCACAAAGGTTATGGAAAAAGTACCCGTCTCAGACGTAAAAAAACCATTACCTACAAGGGGAAGAGTATTAGGATGACTGCAGATCTCTCGGCTGAAACCTTTCAGGCCAGAAGAGGATGGTC
>NW_003852396.1:6624488-6636585 GCF_000181295.1 Otolemur garnettii | reverse complement strand
TGAATGTTTTGACATAATAACTAAGAAAGTTACATGAAGGCTATGTTAACCAGTTTGATGGAAGTGTCTTGGATTGTGTATGAAAACACCACACTGTACCCCCAAAGTGCATCAATGTACACAGTTACCAATAAAAAAAAAAAAAAAAGATTTACAATTGCCAGTCAAAGTATTTTTCCATTCAAACATTATATTTTGAAAGAGCCATATGGAATATTTAAGGATTACAATATAAATTTTTCTGGTTATTTGTTGCTTTGGGGAGGGCTAGAGGATAGAGAGAAGGTCAACAACTATTATGCTTGAGGCAAATCAATAGGTGATAAATGCCTAGTTTGGAAAAAATTTTATACCTGGATAACTAAGCTTCATATGAAAAGGTCTATTTTAGTTGTAAATATTGACTCACCACCAATGCTTCACATATTTGGTCTCTAATGAACACATACTGGAAGTAATTGTACTTAGAGCGTCTTCATGAAGAAATTTTTAAAACTAAATTATATACTCATTATTCTTGTCCACACCCCACCCCCCCAAACATTACTTATGGGAAAACATTGGCTCACAGCTGCTTTATTAACTAATGTTTATTCAATAATGTACTATTTATTAACTCAAAAGTAGGTGAATAAAACTTCTTTGTCTCTGACACTTCCTACTTATGTTATTTAATTATTACAACATGGAGAATATGTTTCATACAATATAATACATTTGATTTGGATGACACAGTTAGAAGATATCTGTGTTTATTTGGTGATCTGCCATTTATTTTCCTTTTGTTTAAACAGAGTCTCACTCTCTCATCCTTGATAGAATACCATAGTGTCAAAGCTCACAGTAACTTCCCACTCTCGGGTTCAAGAGATCCTGTTTCCTCAGCCTTCCCAGTAGCTGGGACTACAGGTGCCCAGCACAATGCTTGACTAGTTTTCATATTTTTAGTAGAGGCAAGGTCTCACTATTGCTCCGGGTGGTCTCAAACTCCATAGCTCAGGCACTCCAGCAGCCTCAGCTTCCCAGAGTGCTGGGATTACAGGTGTGGGCCACCAGGTCCAGCCCATCTGTCATTTTCTAATAGCACTGATTGACAGGTAGGAATCTATCAAATTGGATCACTCATATTTGGAAGATTAAGGATATACTTAACATTTTGCATTCCTTAAAAGAAGTATTTATTTAATGTAAATATTCTACACTGAATTTAATAATTACTTCTAAGGTTTTCCTCTTCCTGGAACCTCAGTTTTACACTACATTATTTAATAACAACGTTTTGGAGTTCCATGGCACTCTTCTGTCTGAGAATTTCAATGTTTGCTTAATCTTCATCATATCTTTGGGCAGATGTGAACTTGTGATATTTTCTTTCCTGGTTCTTCCTTTTTAAATGTAAAAAGTGCATTAATCTCAATGTTTATTTAATCATCACATCTCTGGGGAGATGTGAATCTTTTCTGCTTCTGCCTTTTTGAATATAAAAAGTGCATATTAATGTGCTGTACATGGCACATTGTGCAAGTACAAGAAGGGCTTCTATCCGCTGTTGTTTTCAAGGAACCGGAAAAGGCCCTAGCTAGTCTCTTGCCTGTCTTTGGTGAAGGTGGCAGTGAAGGCACTTAGTGAGCATTCAAAAGTATTCAACAAACTTCTTGAGGGCAAAGATCACACCTTTACTTTTTGATGTTCATTCAATTCATTCTACATTTCACATTATAGATGAAGTCAGGTAACTGAAATCCACATATACACATTCCACAAAATAGAGAAGTAAATTTGTAAGGTTAGGTGAACGATAGCCTAGGAAATTTTGAGAACTCCAGGTTCAATGGAGACTCCTTGTGTTAGTAATATACTTTTTTTCTTTTTCTTTTTTTTTTTTTTTGAGGCAGAATCTCACTGTGTCACACTTGGTAGAGTGCTGTGGCATCACAGCTCACAGCAATCTCAAACTCTTGGGCTTATGCAATTCTCTTGCCTCAGCCTCCCAAGTAGCCCAGACTATAGGTGCCCACCCCAACACCCAGCTATTTTTTTTGTTGCAGTTGTCATTGCTGATTTTAGCTGGCCCGGGCTGGATTTGAACCTGCCAGCCTCGGCGTATGTAGCCAGCACCCCACCCACTGAGCTATGGGTGCTTTCCTAGTAATATACTTTTGCCTAACAAATTACTACAAACTGTGGAGCTTAATACAACATACATTTATTATCTCACAGTTTCTGTGGATTAGAAGTCTTAGCATAGCTTAGCTGGTTTCTCTGCTTAAGGTCTCAAAAGCCTGCAAGATGGGCTGTGTCTCATTCACTTCCAAGCCTACTGGTGTTGTTGGCAGCATTCACTTGTTTGTGGTTGTAGGACTGAGGACCTGGTTTGTTGCTGGCTGTTGGATGAAAACCACTCTCAGCTTCTTGCCATGTGTACCTTCTGACATGGCTATTTCTTCAAAGCCAGCTAGGGAGCCAGAATTTCTAGAATGTCTGTATAAGACATAGTCTCATGTACATAATGTAAACATCAAGTGGCATCCCTTCACCTTTACCATCTTCTGTTAATGAGAAGCAAAAACAGGTCCTGCCCACACTCAGGGGAACGTGATCATCTGAGGGCAGGAGCACCAGGAGGTGGGATCATGGGGCTGCCCTAGAGTCAGCACACCCCACTCCTTAACTGGATGGGTTGACTGAGATTCGGGGAAACTGCATATGATGGAAAAGCTGAGTCAATAGTGATGAAAGCAAATGGATCTTTATTTCTCTGTCTTGTGAAAAAGAAAAAGTTAAGTCCAGAGGAAGGCAGGACCTGACTGGTATGGCAGTTCCATTCCTTTATCTAGGAACTGTCCTCTGTCTATTTTTGTGTTATGCAATTTTTAGTTCCTGGCTTCCAGTCACAGCATCTAGTCTCAAGATCACCTCATGGTCCAATATAACTTAGCACTTAGAGCCATCACCAACAGAAAGGAGGAAAAATAGAAAAAAATTCACTGCTGCTGAGGCAGCTCCCTTGGCCCTCCTGGACATCCCACAGAACACTTCATCAATTTGACTAAATCTTAGGCACTTATAGCTGAGGGTTGCAGATAACATAGGTAGACATAGCTGAGAGGGAGGCTGAGAAGTGAAATTTTTAACTGGAGTTATTGTTGCCCAAAATCAACCAGGGCTATTTTACTATGAAAGGAAAGAATAATAGCTATCAGTTGGTAACTTACTGTTTTTGACATGCTATCATTAAGACCTCCTTACAATTTTACCCTGACTAAGTGTTCACCTTTGCTGCCCAATATGGACCTCTTTATGGAAACCGATCACCTGGGCTTGCCTCCAGACCACTCTAAATAGAGAAAATACATTGACTTCTGCCTGAGCTGGTCTTGCGTCTTCACAATCAAAAGTTCCACACATTAATTTTTCCATCCTTGCTAGAATTCCTGCATTGGTAACATGTGCTGTGAATCAATCAACAGTACTTTGGTTGTGCCTTGTTCTTACTCATTCTACCTTATGTTATCACCTCTTGAGTCCCCGGACTCTTGGGTTGGAGTCCTAACTCAGTGCCTGCCTTCTTTCTGCTTAGTGATATATAGCCTGCTCTGGAGCCCCCATGACTGAGTACCAGCTCTATTTCAGGAATCAGATTACTCGATTTTTGCATCTTTGATGCCAGGTCCTTACAGAGTAGATCTTGTTCTCTGCCCCCAGGCCTCTGACAGAATGGCCACTATTGTCCTCTTACTGACAGCTGGAACTGACCCTGTGCCTGGAATGTGTCTGTCTGGACCTCATTCGTGTTTTATCTACCCTCCACCTCACTCTGCCTCTCTTACAGCAGAGGTAGAACAGCTGCAAGTACTAGTCTAGGTGTATATTTAGTTGATTGAAATATTAATTAAACTGAGTCTAATGAGTGCTGTGTTTTAAAAGAGTCTTTGATCTTACTGATGCCAATCTCCCTCCCATACTCAGGTTCTTCTCCTTTCTTCTCAGGGAGCACTCCAGTACAAGTCTAAGCCCACTTAGAAATCTCAGGTGATAGCCAGAGGGGAAGGAAACGTGAATTAGAATTCCACTGAGCTGTCTAAGGCTCCTGTTGCCACGTTTATATTTGCTGCCATTGGCTAAAACCTCCCTCCTCTTTGCAATTTTGCTGGAGACCTTACAAATATTTAATTACCTGGGATTCTACCTCTATGTCATGTGATTGCCCTCCCAGGGGTGTTCAACCTGTGCCCTCCGAATGCAGAATATATGAAGAATGTTTTGCTTATCTCTGGTGCTGGATAGGCACAGGACTTTTCTTTGCTCATCAGCTTTCGTTAGTGTTTGTGTATTTAATGTGTGGCCCAAGACAACTCTTTCTCCAATGTATAGCAGAGATGAAAAAAGTTTGGACATTCCTGGGCCATCACCCACCATGCTCATCTTTCTGCCCTAGTGGAATGACCTACATTTAATCCAAGATTCCTTCTATGAAGTTGCAAGTATGGTGGTCAGTATTCCCAACCTTTCCACTGAAGAAATAACATCACAGTCTCAGTTTTTCATTCCCACTGGTAATATTTATGAAGCCTTTATACATGGAAGAAACTGCTTTTGGTGTTTGGAATATAATTTTTTTTTTTTTGGCAGTTTTTTGGCTGGGGCTGGGTTTGAACCCACCACCTCCAGCATAGGGGGCCAGTGCCCTACTCCTCTGAGCCACAGGCACTGCTCTGGGTACAATGCTTAACAAGAAAATATCTTTACTATCATTCATTTATAATCTAGAGAAATGCACAATGAGCAAGTAAACTAATCAACAAATAAAAAAATCAAGGAATGACAAAGGCTTTGTAGGGAATTAAAGGGAGCTATTATAATATTAAGAGACTTAGGCTTTATTGATCAATAATGGCCTTTGAAGAGTTAAAATGTATATGCTAGAATCTGAAAAATAAGAAAGAGTCAGTCATGCGTTGATTAAGACTGCCAAAATTTTGGAGCAGGAAATTATTTGTAGGGGTGCTAGCCTGTGAATTGTGGGGTTTTGGGGCCATCTCTAGTGTCTACTACTAGAAGCCAGTAGCACCTCTCAGTCATGATGAAATGTCTGAGGAAGCATTACCAAACATCCTCATGGAGGCAAAATTCCTCTGGTTGAGAACCATGGTATTAAAGGGAAGAATATACCTAGCAAAGGAACAGCTAGTGCAAAGGTATGTTTGGAATGAGTTTGAGGTTTTCAAGTAGCAGAAAGAAGAGTAGAATGTTCTAGCATAGTGGTCAGAGGAAGTGGTACTTACTGCAAACGAGAAGTAGGCAAGACCCATGCGATGAAGGGATGATAAGCTAGAGTAAGAATTTTGATCTTATTCTAAATCTCCTGGGAAGTAATTGAAAATTTCTAAATTATGGTGATATATGATTATATTTATATTTTTGAAAGATAATTCTTAATGTTATATAGAGAATTGGTCATAGGGAGTGTGGCGGTAGCTGTTAGATCTGATGGGGGCTTGAGCAAGGGAGTAATAGTGAGAATAGGGAGAAAAGAATGAATTTCAAATATGTTTTGAAGATACAGTAGACAGAAGTTACTCATAGAATGGATGTGGAAGAGAAAAGATAAGAATGATAACTCAGATTTTGGTCTGAGAACCTTGGTGCTAGTGATACCACTTGCTGAGAGGTGGAAGACAAATGAGTAGCAGGTTCAAGGAACCTCATGAGTTCTACTCTGGCTGCCTTAAATTTGAGAAGCCTGATAGACCTTGTAGTGGAGTAAGGAAGAAGGCATCTGGGTATAGGAGTCTGAGGAACATTCAGGACCTTTAATGTGATGAGACTGAAAGAGATCGCCTAAGATACTAGGTGAGAAGAGAAGAGGTACAAGTCCAGGACTAAGCCTTTAGTACCATATAATTTAGGAATTAGCCAGAGGAGGAGCCAGCAAAGGAGTTCAAAGGAACTTCTCGAGAGCTAGGAAGGATGCCAAGAAAGTGTGGTGTCCGAGAGGCAAGAGGGAAAGTTGCAAGTGCTCTCATACCAAGGGCTTTATGCCAGGCCCTTAGTCATGTCAAATTTTTTTCTTGAGATTCCAATAAAAGTTCAGCCCATAAAATGAGATGCTTAAGATCAAACCCTGGCATTACCTCTGCTACTTGTTGACCTGACTAGTTGTTTCCTTGCATTTCTGCTTTTCGTCTGTAAAAGAATAATAGCAGTACTTACATTATAGAATTGTTTTAAACTTATATGGGACCATGATGCAGGTAGCTGCTTAGGAGAAGACGCTAACACACAACAAGCATTTCATAAAGGTTAGCCTTATCATTATCATTGCTATTGCTTGTACTCAAAGGTTTAGGTGTAATGTGTGTCTCAAAAGTGAAGAAAACTCTCACATCATAGTGGGAGTAGATATTGGTATGTTCAATTTGGGAGGTTCCATGTTAATATCCATGAAAAGCTTTACATATGTCTGTATCCTTTGACATAGCAATTTAACTTCTAGGAACTTATAAAAATGATAAAAAATAATGATACATGTATAAGGATACTTATCTTAGTATCATTCAAAGAACAAAATAAACAAGTAAGTTAATATCCATTGGTAGAGGTCTGATAACATAAAGTTTAAAAGTATGTACATCTGTGCAATATACTACCACTATAACTAATGATATTGATGTACATTTGAGTAAAGAGGTGAATGCTGCTTCTGTATTTGGGTGTGTGTGTGTGTGTGCGCACGCGTGTGCAAATTCATAAACCAAAATGTTTATATAATAGTAACTGTCACTGGATAGTGAGGTTAAGGGAGATTTAAGAAATTTCTCTTTATACTTACATGTATTTTTTTTTTTTTTGCAGCATGGAAGATTTTCTTTAACACTAATAAAAGAATAGCAACAGAAGAACTTAATAAAATTGAGAAAAAGGAATACAGACAGGCTCCTTGTAACATCTCCACTCTGCAGACAGAGGTTGATGACTTTTTACCACTACACAGAGCTCTTCTTATTAACTCACCACTTAATTTATTTTTATGACAAGTATAGATTTATTTGAGGTCTATCTGAAAAGGATGAAGCCATGAGCAGCTTATGGTTGCAAAGAAATGGAACTTCAGACAAGTTAATGAGAGAAGGAAGAAACAGGCTTATTATGGAGCTATAAATTCTTCCCCCAATTACTTCTATTCTTCCAGCTGTGACCTGGTGCTTGACCCAGGCGACCATCCATATTCAATGGATTATGCTGGAGCAATAATAATTTATCCATGCAGAACCATTCAGATGTTTCCAAAGAGGAGCATAGCAAAAATTCAAGAAAAATATGATTTTGGCACTGTGGTTTCTTTTTTGTGTAGATAGGTAGTCCCTGGGTAATGAATGAGATAGGTTCTGTAAGTTTGTTTTTAAGTTGAATTTGTATGTAAGTTGGTACAGCTATATTTACTTTTGACCTTTAGTAGCCTCCATTTATAAATGCAAGTTATATGGATGTTTGTAATTTGGGGACTTACTGTAATAGTGCAAATTGTATGTAAGTCAAATATTTATAACCTGGGGGCTGCCTTATACACATTTGATCAGCATGTTGTTCCATTAACTAAACAAAGTTATTTATTATGAAGACATAATACCACATGCTGATTCTGAAAGAGTAAAACAGACAAATTATTGTACAGCTACATTTTTTGTATTGTTTTCATTTTATTATACTCTAGTATAATTTTCCATCTAGATCTACAGTCAGTATGTACTCACTGTACAGTGCACATTGTACTAAAATGACAATTTATAACTCTGTCAATAAATACACATATTCATTTCCATGTGTGCTTCAACCCACTTATTGCTCAAAGTTGTATTGAAAACCTTTAGAGTGAGAATGTCTCTTAGAAATCATCTTGTCTAGTTCTCATACAAGTAGTAGAAGAGTAGTTAGTCTCAGGAAATTATAACAAAAAAGCAAGGTAGGAATTGGGGTGGATATGACCCTTGAATGAAGAAAACATTGTTGGATGAGGTTCACCTTTCTTTACATGGCTTTTCTCTGAGAGAACTATCTAGTCTGAAAGGCACAGAAGAGCTGGAACTAAGCTGAGAGCTCTTGTGTTATTGACTCAGCATGGCAGAGGACAGAGTTGAAAGCTACTTGAAGAGTTCGAAAGTGAGTGGGGAAATCTTAGCAAGGAGGAAGCCACAGAAGAAAGGGCCCTCAAATCTGTGCATAACCTCTCCTCAAATCTTTGGCTAATGTCTGATATACATATCCAAGGGAAAGTCAGAAAACAACAGCTGAAAAGTTGCAAGAGATCTTGATTGCTACCCTCTGTCAGGGAGATAGAGTTTGAAATTTGAGTCTGTCTGTGTTGAGTCTTGGTAAACTCAAGCAAGTTATGGAAACTCCACAAATTCCATGCTGTCGGAGAAAAGGTTCTAAATCTAAAGGATTCATGCTAGGTCTAATCATAAACCATAAGACCTACTCCAAAAAGTACAAAACCAAACCTCTACAATTTCTATGTGATCCTAGCCAATAATTTAGCTGCCTATTAGAACAAAAATTAACACCATCCAGAAGACAGTAACAGAGTCCAGAGGCTCTGTAAAATATCATCTACAATTACTAGTACATATTAAAAATTAGTAAGCATATGTAAAAAAGGGAAAATGTGACTTCTAATCAAGAAAAAAGTAGGTCAAAGAAATTAGTCCTAAGAGACATAGATGTTAGAACTAGCAAATAAGAATTTTTAAAAAGCTATTTTAACTATGTTCAAGCTGGCAGTTACCAGTTTCTTGTTTCTGAGCTGGAAGTCTACCATTCTTTGCCCTGCTTTATGATGTATAGTTAGAGTCTATAAACATTTCTCTTTTGCCAATTAGCACAATGTTAGGATTTGTTACTAGAAGGTTCCTAGTTCTGATGTGCTTTTCATTAAAACAAATGTGCCTCCTGAATGTGAGGCAGCCCATAGAATGTACGACACGCAGAAGGTGGCTATCCAGTGAATTTCAGCAACAACTCAGCAGTCAACTTCCCAGTAGTCTCCCCACTGGGTTGGACACCCCCAGGTGATTTCCTGTTTGCCATCCCCACTTGGAATACATCATGGACTTTCCTGTCATCCTGTGAGCCATGGCCAGTGATGCCTTAATCTTACCCTGGAGGGTAGAGGTGACTTATTCCATGTTTGTTTACTCCTTAGTTATTCTACCTCACTGAATATAAGAAAATATAAGAAAAGTCATCATAGTTAATTCTGGTTATTTCTTAGGAATGCAAGGTTGGGTTAATATTAAAATTCCAATCAATATAATTGATCACATTAACTGAAATGAAAAGTAACTACATGATTTTATAAATACATGCAGTAAAAGCATTTAATAAAATTCAACACTGCTCCTGACTTTTATGATTCTAGACCCTTTATGGGGTTTGCTTATTATTTGTTCTTTTTCTTTTTCGATAGGTTACTCCTTTATTATTTTTAAATGTTATTGTTCATACCTCTCTACCTTAGGCTGTCTTCTCTTTTCTCTTCATTATCTCCTTAAGTATACTTGTTAATAGCATTAATTTTCACCCATATTTATAGCTCTAATGCAATCCTGTCCTCTGCATTCCAGATCCATGTAAGCAACTGCCTAGATTAACATCTCCATTTGTATATTTTTGAGATATCTCATATTTAATACATTCAAAGTTCAAGTCTTAAATCATACATGCTCCCACTTTGTTCCCCCCAATCTATATCTCCTCTCTTGTCCTTTTTCACAATAAATGTCATTATAATATACTCAACTGCTTAGGTTAATGGCTCTGATATCTTTCTTGATTCCATCTTATTCACCACCCTCCCTATCCAATTTATTAGCAAGTATAATAATTTGTACCTCCCCAATATGCCCTCAACTTGTTTCTTTTCTCTTCATCGTCACTGACACCACCTAGTCTAAACGACATCATCTCCTTCCTAAATTACCACTTTAGCTTCTCTTCTTATTGGTCTTCCTGATTTCTGACTCATTCTTTATCATTCTATGTTTTATGGAGCATCAAGAGTGATGCTATTGTTCTTCAGCATAAAGCCTTTAGTGTCTTCTTATTGTGTTACAAATATCATCTAAACCCCTAAACTTGATGTTTAATGTCTGCCCAATGTGGTCCTTGTTTATAATCTCACCTCATTCCATATTCTCTTTCACCCACTGTAATTATTCACACTGGTACATTTGTTTCTCAAATGTGCCCATTATTTCATGAGTGAAGTAGGCTAGTAATCTAGGAATAGACTCTAATGTAAAAGTCAGATCAAATTCTATCTATTCTCCGCTGGAGATACTGGTATAATTTGAATATGTGTCCTCCCCTGAGACCTGGGATAGCATAGTAAGCCTCCTTATCATGTGTTGGTATGCTGCATTTTAGGATTCTTCAAAGGGTCCCACTGAAAGATGACCCTCACCAAATGAAGCCCTTTGACATTGGACTTCTTAGCCTCCAGAGCTGTCAGAAAGTTTCTTTTCTTTATAAATTACTCATTCTCAGTTATTCAGAAAGCAACTGAAAATGGACAAAGACAGATGAGGATGAATAATTAAAATGCCTTGCAAAAACTTTTGGATCTATATAATATGCTAGTATACTGAAGTTTTTGGAAATGTTCATTATTTATTTTCCCATATTAGGTAAAATAGATTCCTAACATGAGAGAGACTGTGTATGAAAAAAGAATGATGAAATGAGAAAACAGAATCCTACTTAAGAGTCATGGGGAAAGGAGAAATCCAGAAGGGTAGAGTAGATATGGAGGCTAAATTCTTAGGAAAGATGGTTGGGATAAGGGGACCTACTCTAGAACACAGAAGTTTGGATTTAAGTACAGGTGAATTCTCCAAAATTCCTCACTTTCTTGAGAACACAGCTAGTTTATGGAATAGGGGATTGGTAAAATAAAAAGTCAGGCTATGTTAGAAGAGACCTGACTATACTGTCTAAGATAAAAACACAATGGAGTTGGCTATTCCTTGGGAACAGACGGGCTTGAGGTGATAAGGAAGTCTGGATTAGAATGGTTTTCATGGTAACACCTAACCAGTTGAAGTCTTGATTGACACTATGGTATAACCCCCTGGAAGTTTTGGGCAGACTACTGATGAGAGTCAGAAGCTGAATGCATATGAATTCAGGCTCCCTAGAAGAGGCATCAAATTGAATGGCAAAATTTAGCAAATCTCAGCTTAGATGTTAGGGCCTAGATTCAAATCCAGTGAGACTAATAAATAGCAAGTGTAGAAGAACCTAAGGTACCAAGCAGTTAGTGGCATAGAAGCTTGGGCTAAAAGTAGCAAGATTTGGTGCAAGTGTTTGTTTTCAGGCAGATAACTGAATAGAGAAATAATATTGAAACCGTTAACCTCACGAGAACCTTGATATATCACTTGAGCAAGAGCTCAAACTCCTAAAATGTTTCAGGCCAAAGGCCAGGATTGAGCCTTAAGAAAGCTCTTAAGGAGATATTCACAAGGTAAATGATAATTTAGAATAGTTATCAAAATAGTGTTGAGTGCAGGCATTTCCCTAACCCTGGGTGGTGCCTTAGTGATCTTTTAAAATAATTTGCATCAATTATTTTAAAACAGCAAGATATAAGAACTGTCATGAGACCAAAATGAAACTGACAGAATTGAGGTTGCCATCACCTCATGACTGAGGTTGGTGGCTAATGAATGTAGGCAGTGAACGTTAACATATGAATATTTACATCATACATAATTATTAAAGTCACTAGATGTTTAAAACAGTAATTTTTCAATTGACAATTTGCATAATCTGTATTTTTCCAGTCTTAGAAGAATTCTCCAAAGCAGAAATGATGCAATTACAGGCAATTGGAAGGTGGCTGTACCCAAACAATACCAAATAGTGCTATACTCTACCATTAGAAGACTCTTACTATTACCTTGATACCCAAACCAGGAAAAGACCCAACAAGAAAAGAAAATTATAGACCAATATAACTAATGAACATTGATGCGAAAATATTCAACAAGATCCTAACCAACAGAATCCAACAACACATCAAACAAATCATACACCA
>NW_003852396.1:6594723-6622525 GCF_000181295.1 Otolemur garnettii | reverse complement strand
AAGTATCCAATGTACACACCCCTATTATGAAACTAATTCATACCTTTTATATGAAAGCTATAACCAAATAGCCTAAGAATATGGGGAGGGGTGAGGGAGAAGGGAGGGGGGAATGGGTGGAGGGAGGGGGTTTGGAGGGACACTTCTGAGGTTTATCTTATAGGAGTACAAGTGAATCTTTCTAAGAATAGAATGTGACCGTTTTAAAACAATAACTGAGAAAATGAAAAAAAAAAAGAAGACTCTTACTAAGGCTTAAGCATTATACTTTTACAAATGCTTGAGAAATTAAATATTAGGGAAGGCTTTAGTAAAAAAGTCAATAGCATTTTAGTGTGAATATACTTATTCACTAATGTCAACCAAATTCCACCAGAGTGAGGGAGCCGAGGGAGAGCAAGGGAGTGTGTGTGAATGAGCTCCTAAGAGGGAAGTCACAGGCTTTTTATAACCAAATCTTGGAACTGTCATATTCTGTTCATTAGAAGCAAGTCACTAAGTCCTGCTCAACCTTAAGAGGAAGAGATCACACAAAGGTATAAAAATCAGGAAGTGGCAATCACTGGAGGCTGTCGTAGAGGCTGCCTGCCATAGTCATCATTTTACTTAATAATAGGCAGTAATGGGTGGTAAGGTGAGTAGTAGACACACACTTGTATTATAGTTAGAAATGTCATCAGTGTTAAGTGCAACCTCTGAAATGAATCCTATAACATGTACCACTATAAAGTTCTGACAGATAAGTCTGTAAACATGGTGAAATCAAAATCAAATTTGAGCCCCCAAAATAACTTGTATAACCTAAATTCTCATACCAAAATAGATTTTCAAAAATTTTAGAATGTATACAGAAATTATTTTTAAAAATTGCTATGACAATGTGTTTTATAAACATGAGCTGTAAAAACACTTTTCAGAACACAAACATTAGAGTAGAATATTTTGAATATATACATAACCCACATGCCTTATCCAAATATTAAATATTAATAAATAGGATACAAATTTTATTTTTTCTTAATGTCCTATTTTAATATTAAATATTAACGAAGACAATACTAACTCTAGTTTTTGTTTTAAATAAATCAGTCTTCTAAGGTAGTCTCAGCATAATAGGTACTATCTCAGTGTCAGCAGCGTAGGCCCCAAAATAAAATCACTAAAGTAAATACTTATGCCTTGTTAATTTCACATCCAGTGTCTGGGTATATTTTTAGCAAGCAAATAGACTACACAAACAATGAGATATGATATTTAGTTAACTATAAGCTGATAAAATTCAGAGTAAATAAGGGAAAGTAGTAAGGAATACTAAGAGTGTAATAACAATCAGAAATCACACCTAAAAATGTCGTCACAAATTCAGTTTCTTTCTAGGTTGGTCATGGACAGTCAAGGCTGTCTGAAGTATTGGGGTTGCCAGTGTCAGATATCAAGTTGGGCAATTCTACGGGGGGAACTAGTCAGTGAGAAAGACAAATCCAGCCTTGTTTTTTCTATATCCCTGAAAGGTTCTGGACCCAAGGATGAAAGATTATTCCAAGGCATTAAACAAAGGAAAACAGAACCCCTGTTGTGTAGAAATAATATGGTCTTTATTTCCACCTGGATGTGGGTGGGGAGAAATCAAGAAAGGAATTCCACCCATGGGTTATGGTGGATAGAGATTTAAAGGGTCAAGGAGGGCAGCAATTGGCAGCATTCCTATTTCCTGGGAGGGACATGAGTCTGACTCTTCCTGAGCACGTCATGAACCTGACCCTGCTGGGGAGAGGGGGTCAGGTCTATTTGGGTAGATACACCTGATTCTATCATACTAGCCTCTTTAGTTTATTATAAGGAGGAAGGGTGATGAGCATGGTGTCTCTTTGACTGCTTCCTTCTATAGGAGGGGCTGTGTGGGCTGCCTGTAAAAAGAATGGGAGAGGGAGGGAAGGGGGAGGCAAATGGCATTTACAGGAATTCTTGGGTTTTTTCAGTCTGAGGTCGTTAGTATCCAGTAGGGCAAGGATATGGGGAGTTGTTTTCTGGTGACTGGTTAATAAATGGTGAGATGAGGTGAAGGTTACAGGTCTAAAATTGAGAATGAAAAAAAATAATAACATAATTAGTGGCTCTATCACATACAATAACCAGGAGTTGTCAGGGCCACTAGTAATCCTGAGAGGCCGTTTCCACCTAGTAGGGGAATGTTGCAATACCCATCACCAAGATCTCTGCCTGTTTTTTGAGAACTTTTATAAGGTGGCAGCATGGAAGAAGTTGTCCTGTGCTTATAGAAAAGGAATTGGCTTACATTCTATTAAGAAAAATACCCAGAGTTTAGCTTTCCATGATTGTGTCCAGGGGGCATCCTGACTTTCTGGGGGTCATCAGTCTTTTGCAGCTAGGCACAGGTCAGGCGTTAGGTCTTCGGAGCGACTGCAAAACTAGATCTTCAGAAAAAAAACCCTAGGCAGTCAGACTTCCAGTGAAGACCTTTGTAGACTGACTGTTTTGCCAATTAGCCTTGTCTGTTGCACTTAACACATGATCTTGAGGAAGATTTTGATTTTTTTGGAATGTCCCTGGGAGTTTTAAGAAGTAGCTGGGTTTTACCTAATGGTGGACACTGATAACTGGAGCTCTGAGAGGTGCAGCCACACCTTGAAGGCAAGATCAATGAGATCTCATTAGGGGTCTCAGGGTCCTGGGGGAATTCTGCCATTTTTCTACCATATGTGGTGGAGGGTGGGTGAGGGGTAGTGGAGGGGGGGGAAGGGGTATTGTTTAAGGGAAGGATGTGGATGTGGGGGTTGGAGGGCAATGAGAATGGGTGAATGATAGGAGGTTATAGACAGAGGAGAGGTATCCTATACAGAGGAATTTTTCAGGTATTCTGGTTGAGAAAACAGAGGAGGGATTGTAGGGGGAAGGTTGGAGAAGAACAGGAGGGTCGTGGAAAAGTAAAAGGGGAAGAGCTATTTGCCAGGGTAGGGACAGACAATGGAAATTCCAACGGGCCTGGAGAAGCTGGTGTTATGCATGCCAGGAGAACCTGAGAGTGTTTGCAAGATGAAAGCAGAGAAGGAATATTTTGGAGCAAGAGAGATGCCTAGATGTAGGGAATCTCTGACCATTTGCCCAATTTTTTACAGTAATTATTGAGATCAGTGACAATTGAGCGATCAAAGGAGCTATGTTCAGGCCAATGTAAGTCACTGTCAAGTTTGTACATAGGCCAAGCAGTATTACAGAAAAGAAAATGAGACATTTAGGTTTGCGGTCAGGGTAGAGATGTAGAGGTTTCAGATGAGTTAGAAGACAGCTTAGAGGTGAAGAAGGAGGAATTCATTTACTGAATGATGCCAATAGTGAAAACTGGAGGTAGAAAATACGTGAGATTAAAGGTAAGATATAAAGAGAATTTTCAAGGGAGGAAAGGAGGAATGAAAATTACTGAAACTGTAGCCAGAGAGGACTTGGCCTCTGTGGGTGGCTGTTAGCTGAAAATAAAGAGAACTTTTGAAGGGAAAAAAGGGAACAAAACGACCGAGACTGCAGCCAGACAGGACCCAGCCTCTACGTGCAGCTGTCAGCTGGAAAGTGATCTAGACCTCCTGAAAGATTCTAGATATGTGAATCTGGTTCACTGAATGACCGAAAATGATCCAGTCCCATGGTAGGGCAATGAACTTCTGAGGCTGGCATCAGATTACCTGGACTCTCCACTCATGACTATGGTCAAAAGAGGGCCTAGTCTCTGCATGTGACCTTAACCAGTTGGAGGGGTCTGGGCCCACAGTAGAGCATCAGAGGGGCAATCAGAGAGAGGACCAGGCCTCTGCTGTACAACTGCCAGTCAGGTAGGTAAAAGGAGCTGGAGATCATATACGAATACTTAAGAGCACAGAAAGAGAGGGTGGGTAGAGGAGGAGGTAGAGCAGGAAAGGGAAGAGGAAAGAAGAGGAAAGTTTTTAGATAAGGGCTCACCTCAGTATTAAGTGGACGGATGTTAGGCAAGATCAGAGAGGGTACCATTTCTCTTCATCTCATGGGAATAAGGGGCTGTTTTGTTAGGTTTGGTGGGAAACATTTTCAGCCCCCCAAAGGGGCTTCTCCCCAGTGAATCATAGCACCATACGAATGGTTCTGGACCCAAGGGTGAAAGATTCCAAGGTGTGAAACAAAGGAAGATGGAATCCCTGCTCTGTAGAAATGATGTGGCCTTTATTTCTACCTGGATGCAGGTGGGGTGAAATTAAGAAAGGAATCCCACCCGTGAGTTATGGAGGATGGGGATTTAAAGGGTCAGGGAGGGCAACAATTGGCAGCATTCCTATTTCCTGGGAGGGACATGAGTCTGACTCTTCCTGAGCGGGTCATGAACCTCACCCTGCCGGAGCAGGACAGGTCTACTTGGGCAGGTACACCTGATTCTATCAAGCCCCAGCAATAAATCTTTTCTGGCCTCATTTGTGGCCCCTCCTCTTTGGCTTGATTGTGAAATATTGTAATGCTTCTGGGCTGCACCAGGAGCCTTCTTCCCCGATTTACCTGTATCCTCTCCAGATTCAGTCTTATTTTATTCTATCACATTATCCCTATGTTCTAAGGATTTCCACCTTAAATCTCCACACAGATAACTCACCTCAATTCTAGGCTTGTGTGTCTCTTAGCCTGCTAAGAGTCTCTACTTATACACGTCTATCCAAAGGGAGTCTCAAATGTAAATAGCCAACATAAAGCTTTTAATTACTCTTTGCCTCAAATCCGTTCCTCTCCAGGGTTCCCATGTCAGTGAATGATATAATTCACCCAACCTCTCAAGTCAAAAATCTCGGACTGTTCCTCACTTCTCATGTATAATCTATAAGTAACCCTCTAAAACCACCTTCAGACTTAGGCAAGTGGGGAGACGCTTGTCCTAAGCTTTCACATCAGGGGAAGCCCACTAGAAGTATTTGCCTGGGAAATTGTCTAAGTCTCTTTGCAGTGTCTGGGATAAGCCTGGTCTGGCAATGCCAGACTGACAGGTATTCCAAGCTCAGGAGGGATGCGCATGGGTCCCAGTCCACGTATCTCTCATTTAGAATGTGCTCCACTCAAGTAACCCCACAAAACATATGGGCTTCATCCGTGTCTCCCAGAGGCTCTAGAACCTGCACCTGTGTGGTTATGCTAAGGCCCCTTTGGCCAGGCCCTCATTCTAGTGGGCTCCCTCTGATTCTTGTCTGGGGAAAGGATCTCCTACTGGCCTTGAGATTGAATCACCATCTTCATGCTGAAACTGATTTGGAATGACTCCTACTCATATTGGACATAGGACAATTTCAGGGCTTGGGTTTTACTTCTAGGCTTGAGGCTTCACCTGTGATCTATAGTACTTGAAAATGTCAGAGATGGCAGCAGGTGTAGTTCACCCTGTGTGTCTCTAATGCTGGAACCCAGAGTAACCACCTAGGTTCTGTAGCACAGATCAAGCAGTTTTCTAGGGATGGCTATACCTATCATTTCCTACAGCCTTCAGGTCTGTTGTTCTGCAATGCCAACGATTTGATATCCTGTCTTGCCTCCGGTTAATGTGGGGAATCTGTACTTTCCTTGGTTAATCTTTAGGATAATCCTCTAGATAAGAGATGATTATTCTTTGTGCAAATATGACCACTCTTGTAACTGTATGTAAAACTTCTTTTTTATTTTCTTTATGTTGGCTTTTGATGAACTGAAGCTTTTTAAAAGTAATAATTAAGATTTTATTGCTGTCATAATTTCATCACTTTTAACAAATATGAGGAAACACTTAAAATGTTTTATAGATACATCTCATTTGTAAATTAGCTATTCATAAGCTTTCATTCTGATGAACTGAACATGCTTCTCCACTTTCTTGATATTGTTTTTTAATAAACTGAAGTGCTTAAATTTGATTTGATAGAATATAGCAAATTTTTATTTCAAGTTAACTCTTCTGTCTTCTTGGGAAAAGATTCTGTTCCTATCTCTTGCCCAATAATTAATGGGTTGTTTGCTTCTTACTTATTGATTTGCTTGAGTTCTTTGTAGCTTCTGATCATTAATGTAACCTAATCATAGGGATCTTCATATTAATATCAAACCCCCCCCCCAAAAAAAACAAACAAAAAAACCCCCCAAAAAACCAAAAAAAAGTTAATTATTTTCCTGTCCTCTCTAGGAACATTTGCCAGTCCTCAAGGTCTTGAAGACATTTTTTGTTTCCCTCCAAATGTTTTACCTTTAACATTTAGATTTACAGTCCATTTGGAATTTGCTTACATGCTTAGTGTCAAGTAGTAGTCAAGATTTGTATGTTTTTGGATATCCAATTAACCCAGCACCATTTATTGAAAACATTTGTTCCCATTGCTTTGTAGTACCATTTATGTCATAAATCTGGTCACCATGTATAGGCATAGGTCTGAGTTTGGACTCTTTGATCTATTCTATTGGGCTATTTCTCTATTTTAGTGTCACTACTGTACTGTCTAAAAAACAGTATCTTTCTAGTGTGGTCAGAATTTCTTTCTGCAGTAGGTCATTGGTCTCAGAGATTTGAAAAATGAACCCATGGACCACAGAGATCAGTGATAAGGGAGAATTTATTAGATAAAAAGGAATAGAGAAGGAAGGAAAGGCACCAAAGCCTCTGGCAGTGGAGGAGACCCAAGAGGGAAATCCCTGGTGCAGTCTTTTTGTCTAAGGGTTTTATACTGTTTTGTAAATAGGCAGATCTTGAGAATTACATTGGACTGGGACTTGGCAGACTTTGATGTTGATTAGGGAATGAATGAGTGAATTAACAAGTGAATGTAGATTTTTTTCTACTTCAGGGCAAAAAAAAAAAAAAAAAAAAAAATAGAAAAGACAGGAAATCTACTCCAGAAGAGGCCCAGCTTACATGAAATACTGGAAAAACTACTTTTCCTGTCTTGCCTGTATTCACAGAGTGAAGTTTGGAAAGAAAAAGTCTGTTTGTGTTGGCCTGGAAAACGGGAGTCCTTGTCCATCCCTGAATGGGGGGAAACCTTGTATTACTAGTAAGTCTTCATATATGTGAGTTTAGTCCTTCAACTTTTGTATGCTACTTTAAGATTGTGGGTATCATTGGTCATTGAGATTTTCATGTAAATTTCAGAATCATCTTGTTATTGTCTTCAAGATAATCTGTTTGGAATTTTTAAATTTTGATGTTATATCTAATGTGTATATTGGTTTATTTTAACAATATTGGAGTTTCTAATTCATGACCATGTTGTATCTATGGATTCATAAAAGTACTTTTTAAAAGATGTTTTTTGTTTTTTGGCACAATAATCTTGGGTGAATGATGTTTGAATGCTCTCTTCAGTGTCTCTTCATATATTGATATTATATGAAATTGTAACTCATTGTTCTACATTGACATTACATCCAGCATCCTTTCTGATATCACTTGTTAAATATACAGAAACTGTCTTTTGGATTTCCTAGTTATAAGATGTCATCTGAAGACAGTTTCTTTCTTTACAATTACTATAGGTTGAATATTTGATTTCTCCAAACCTCATGCTGAAATTTGATCCCCAATGTTGAAGATGGGGCCCAGTGGGAGGTGTTTGGATCATGAAGGTAGATTCCTCAGGAATGGCTTGGTGCCATTACCATAGTAGTGAGACTTCCCACTTTATTAGTTCCTGAATGAACTGTGATAGAATCAAATTACTGAGCTGCCTGGGAAGGATGGAGTACGTGTTACTCCCAGGAAATAGTGAATGGACCAATCCCTGCCTCTCTGATCTTTTCCCACCCACCTTCCCAGGTAGAACTGACCCACATAAGGAAAACTGAATGTATATCCGTCACAGGAAATAGTGAATGGACAAATCCCTGTCTCTTTGACCCTTTCCCATCCACCTGCTCACGTAGAACTGACTCACGCAAGAAGGACCAAGTGTATATCCTTCTCAGGAAAGAGTGAATGGACCAATCCCTGCATCTCTAATCCTTTATCACCCACCTGCCCCAGTAGAATTGACCCACCCAGGAAGGACCGAGTGTATGGCCCTCCCAGGAAATAGCGAATGAACCAATTTCTGCCTTTCTGACCCTTTAAAATCCCCATCCACCATAGCCCTTGTATGAATTCTTCCCTGATCAGGAATTTCACTCCACCTGCACTCTGGTAGAATAAAAGCCACATTGATTGCACAGAACTGGGACTCCATTTTTCTTTCATCTCATGCCTTGGAGTAATCTTTCATCTTTGGTCCAGAACCTCTTAAGCTGGTTTTAAAAAGAGCCTAGGACTTCTCTCTCTCTCTTATTGATCCCCGCACACTTTGGCTCCTTTTTGCCTTCTGCCATAAGGAAAGTAGCTTTACACCCTCACCAGAAGAAGGTGCAGGTGCCATGCTTCTTGTACAACCTGAAGAACTGTGATGCAAAATAAATGTCATTTTTTATAAATTATGTAATCTCAGGTATTCCTCTATAGCAACACAAGCAGACAAAGACATCAATATTTATAACTTTTGTTTGTTTTAGTTTTTGTTAATACTTTTTGCTTATTGCTTTAGTTAGAACCTCCCAAACAATGATGAATAGGAGCAGTAATAACAAGCACTCTTGCTCTCACTGAAATTTTCAATATTGCATATCAAAGATGACTTTGTTATTGGTTTGTGTGGATTTAGGACATTACCTATGTCCCTAGTTTCTTAAGAGCTTTAAATCATAAATAGGTATTGAATTTTATATTCTTAGGTTCTAGCAAGCCAGACATATGTATATAAGTGATTTTTAATAGATAAGTTTGAGTTTGGGGTGAAAGGGGCATCATTGAGCAGAGATACATCAAGTTACCTATGTCCCTAATGTACATTTTAAAATTGATACATAATAAAGTTTCATACTTAAAAGATACATGTGATATTTTGATATGTGCAAAAAATCTATAATTATCAAATCAGGGTAATTGGGACGTATATCACCTTGAACATTTGCAGTCTTGTTTGTGCGTGTATGTCTAGAGCATTCCAAATTTTCACCCCTAGCTATTTAAAAAATATATTCAAGCCCTCACCAGAAGCAGATGCTAGTGCCATGCTTTAGCAGAGGGATTCTTTTTCTTAATCTAGTCTAGTATTGAATCTCTCAACTGTATTTTTATTTCATTCATTAAATTCTTTAGTTCTAGGATTTCTTTGTTCTTTCATTACAATCACTCTGTTGAATTTTTAATTCAGGTTATGAATTGTTTTCTGATTTCTTTGTAATATTTTTCTGTGTTCTCTTATATCTTATATCTCAATATAAGAGATCTCAATCTCTTTGAGTGATCTACAATCACTCTGTTGAATTTTTAATTCAGGTTATGAATTGTTTTCTGATTTCTTTGTAATATTTTTCTGTGTTCTCTTATATCTTATATCTCAATATAAGAGTATATGATCTCTTATATCTTCAGGCACTTCATAGATTTCTTTATCTTTAGGATCTGTTATTGGTGAATTATTGTGTTCCTTCAGAATTGTTGTATTTCCTTGCTTTTTCATGTTTTTGTGTTACGTTGATATTTGCATATCGGGTGTAACTGTCCCTTATTCCCATTTTAAGGAATAGCTTTCATAGGGAAAGATTTCTCCATATAGATGTACTTGTAATGTCAGTTAGATAGTGTACTTTGGTTTTGGTTCTCCATGGGCACCATAATGTAGTCTCCGTATGATTACTTCGGCTGTAAATCAGTGTTAGCAGAGTCTGCAAGTTCTATAATGACTTAGACTGCAGTTATTTGTGGAGACCATGATGAGGCTTTTCTGGGAACAGGATACCAGGGGGGCCTCTCCTCAAGCCCCTAAGGAGTGTGTGCAGATACCATCAGTAGCAGAGGTGTGCCCCAGGCACACCAGTTTTGGGGTACCAGATGGAGCATACAGGCACCAGTGTTGGTGGCATCAGGGTTAAGTGGGGCATGTGGTCCTGAACAGTGGCAATAGTGGGTTAGTTCTCATGTACTCAGGAGTTGTTATTGGCAGTCTAGTCAAACCAGCTCCCAGATGCCCCCAGGCATTGTCTGCAGTGGGCCAGCAACCAGGCCTCTGGGAAGGATGTATGGGTATAGGGCTATAGGGCACCTCCACCTCTAGAGGCAAGCAGGGTTGCTATTGTCATCAGCAGCCTGGGCAGACAGCTCTCAGTGTCTGGGAGCAAATGCTTTGGTTTACTATTTCCTGAGGACAGCCTAATGGATGAAAGGAGAAGTACCAAAACAGAAGGCAGATCACCACACATCAAGCAGAGCATCCAGGAATCCAGCAGGAAGTGACAGGGCCATTACCAATTCCCTGGGGTGCTTCAAGGGCTCAGGTAATGGCTTTATACTTACAACACTGGTTCTCACTGAGTCACAGACACTGTAGCCTTCTGGGTAGATGTGGGAGGTTGTCTTTGGGGCTCTAAGAATGCAGAGATGCAGGGGCTATTGGCCCCCCAAGTAAGATAGTCTGGTGTTGGCTTCACTCTCAAAATGGCACTGTGCTGCAACATCTTGGGTTCTGAAGTGGGTTTGAGGCGCCTGATGGCTGAGGGGTGTTCCTATAGTCAAGACTGTAGGTATCTTTGGTGAAAATTTAGACTACTGGAGATCTCTCATTTGCCTCTCCTCCTGCAATAGAGAGTCCCTCCTGGCTCTGAGGCGATGCATCCAACTGCCTAGCTTTTCCCTCTATGTTGCCCTCTCAAGCTTCCATGCCTCAGAGGGCCCCATCACTTCCTGCTGGATTCCCGCATTCTCCCCTGGATGCTCTGCTTGATGTGTGGTGATCTGCTTACTGTTTTGGTACTTCTTCTTCTTTTTTTTTTTTAGAGACAGAGTCTTACTTTGTTGCCCTCAATAGAGTGCTGTGCCATCACAGCTCACAGAAAACTTCAGCTCTTGGGCTTAGGCGATTCTCTTGCCTCAGCTTCCTGAGTAGCTGGGACTATAGGCACCCACCATAACACCTGGCTATTTTTTTGTGGCAGTTTAGCTGGGGCTGAGTTCAAACCCACCATTCTCGGTATATGGGGCCGGCACCCTACTCACTGAGCCACAGGAACGGCCCTGTTTTGGTATTTCTTTACAGAGAAGGTGAGTGCTGGGGCCTTAAGTCCCTCAAGTCAACCAGATGGATGGTGTCTCCTGTATAATTTTGTATGTTTACCGGGAGGGATTTATCCCAGAGTTACTATTAATTGGGGGGGCATATATTATCCCCCAGGCATGGGTGGACCAACTAAGAGGATCTCATCACTGCTGAGGTGGAGTTATTCTTATTTTTATGGTTAGTGTGATACAAGATAATACTTCTTAGACCAGCCTTCTTCTACAGAGTGGGCAAAATAATCTTTTCAAATCACAGATCACTTAAGATCACTTTTCTAATTAAGACTTCTCTAAGGCTTTCCAAAACACTTAGAGTAAAACCCAAACTTCTTACCTAACAAAACCTCAGATGATCTGGCTCCTGTATACTGTCCAATCTCCTCTAATAGTGTCTTTATCTTTTACTGTTCTCCAGCCACCAAGGCCTTGTTTCTATTCTCAAGCACATAAAATTCCTACCTGCCTTAGAATTACTTTTCCTTTAGTTTGAACCACATCAACCCAAGACGTTCATATGTATGATAGGACTTTTTATTATTCAGGACTCCACTCAAATGTTATCTTTTATAAAGGGCCTTTCCCTGACCTCTAAGGATACTATATTACACAGTAGAGGGGACATTATTCATATTACATTCTGTGCAAATGGCACTAGAATTGGTCAGTGCACAACCTGGGCAGCTTTGTGCATCCATTCTGGACCAATCTGCCTAAAATTGTTCCCCCCTCACTCTTTTTTTTTTTGCAGTTTTTGGCTGGGGCTGGGTTTGAACCCACCACCTCTGGCATATGGGGCCAGTGCCCTACTCCTTTGAGCCACAGGCACCGCCCCCCTTCCCCCATCACTCTTGAGCACAGCATCTTGTCATTACCTGAAATTATGTTATTTATTCATTTGCCTTACAGAATGTGTCTTCTATGCTGCTACTTTCATTCTAAGAAGGCAGAGATGATCTTGTCTCTATTGCTAACTGCTACATTTACAGAGTTTAGAGCAGAACCTGGAGATGGTTTGGTGCTTCTATTATATTTGTGAAATGAACATGGTGAGTAGGGGTATCTCCGTAAAAATCATCACTCATGTCTCCTGAATTTTGTTTGCTCTGTTCCTACAGGGATCCAATGTCCTACACTATTTTTCTGTACCAGATACTAGGTGTTGAATAAACAGTTATTAAATAAAATTATATTAAAGATACAGTAGCTAAGATGGTACGGTAGCCATACCTGGAAAGACAAATAGATGAATGGAATGGAACGGAGACACTAGAAATAGAATAGACAAACATAGAGAACTGATTTTTAAAAAAAGATCTCCATTAATTAAAAGTAAAGTAAATGTTTTATCAATTAGTACTAAAGACACTGGAAACTCATATGCAAAAAAAGGGATTCTTTGTCCCAAATTTACATCATATATAAAAAACTAATTTGAAGCAAATCATAGACATTAACGTGAAAGCCAAAACAGTAAAGTTCCTAGAAGAAAACACAGGAGAATAGCTTTAAAATGTGAGGTATACAAAGATATCTTAAACATAAGAAAAAAGATAATAAACTAGACTTCATCAAAATTAAAACCTTCTTCTCATCAAAGATTCATTAAGAATGTGAAATGGCAAAGAATAGTTGGGAAGAGAATTGTCAAACATATATTTAACAAAGGTATTATATCCAGACTATATAAAGAAAAATAAAAGCAATTCTCTTTTAAAAGCATGAATAAAAATTACTTCAAGACAGCAGTCCTCAACCTTTTTGGCATCAGGGACAGGTTTCACAGAAGACAATTTTTTCATGGACGGGGAAAGGGATGAGATGATGTCAGAATGATTCCAGTGCATCACATTTACCTCAAATCATCAGGAGTTAGATTCTCATAAGGAGCGTGCATCCTAGACCCCATAGATGAAAGGTTTATGGTAGGGTTCATGCTTCTGTGAAAATCTAATGCCACTGCTGACCTGACAGGAAGTGAGCTCTGGTGGGGATGCCAGCGATGGGAGTGGCTGTAAATACAGATGAAGCTTCTTTCACTGGCCCACTGCTCACTTCCTGCTGTGTGGCCAGTTCCAGACAGGCCACAAACCAGTACCTGTCAGTGGCTGGGAAGTTGTGAACTGCAAATTTAAGAGAACTTCACAAAACAAAGTATCTGAAAAGCTGATAAACCTATAACAAGGTGCTGAACATTATTATTATTCATCAAGAAAATGCAAATTAAAAACAATACTATAAGAGCACACACTCACATGAATGTCAAAAATTTAAATATTTGACAACATCCAGTACTTTTCCAAGAATTTGGAGCAAACAGAAACTATTTTCAAAACAGCTTTAAACTGAAAACATTAAACATTCATCATGGGTGATGAAGTGAATGTACTATAAACAGCTGATACATGCAATAATAACATGAAAGAATCTCACGTGTGTTGAGTGAGGGAAGCCAGAAGAGTAACAGTACATGATTCCTTCTATATAAAGTTCTGTTGGGTATGGTGATTGGAAAGTGCACAGAGAGTGATGAAACTATGCCTTTTCTTTTTCTTTTATCTTGGGAGGGTGGTTACAAGGATGCATATGTAAGAAAAATTCATTGGGTTATGCAATTAAGATTTGTGCATTTGACTGCATTCATTAATGATTACACTAAATAAAAAAGAAAAATATCTGTTAAAGAAAAGAGTAGGAAAATTATTTAATACACAAAAAATAAATGTTCAAACAGGCAGTAATACATTTTTCCTTTAGAATTACATTTATCTTAGTTGATTTAACTTACTAATGCTGCATATTGTTTTAAGAGTAATTATGCTAAAGAATAAATGTAAATGTATATGCAGAATTTCAAGCCAAAAGTTTAAACTCTTTTTAACTGAAGAAAGGAGAAAGCTGTGATTTTCCCTCTACAAACAACAGAAAGTGCCCTAATGTCAGGCTATTGCAAGCATTACATTATACTCTGGACAGCAGTTATGAACCTGTAATAATAGCAAAATGACCTTCCCTTCTGGTTTTCAAGATAAACAGCTTAACATCCTAAATAAGTTACACAAATGCTTATCTCAGATAGCAGCAAAAATGCAACATATTTATAAACCATTCTTTGTATGTTTGACATTCTTCTATAGTTTTGAAATTCTGTCATTTTTCTTCTCACTGTATCTCTCATTTTCACCCCCTACATCTTATTCCCAGGGTCACATCATAATTTAAACCCCTGAAGATTTCTCATGGAGAGTCAAGATGGTATAATATTAAAGAAGCATGTTGACACTTTTGCCAAATTATTATTAGATTCTACTTTCAATAATGGGATCCACAGACTGAAAGGTCTTTCAGCTGACCTAACTAAGCTTACTTTATGACCCATTTCCCCCATTTCATTCTCCGCCTCCTTCACATGTGCATTCTTTTAAGTCTTCATAATATTGTTTTCCCAATGTTTTTCGTTATTACTTTTCTCATGATCCTCTCTAACTTGCTCTACCATTCAAGGCAAGTGACTTCCTATTGTATTTTCTACCAGTGCTTTTTCACTCATCTTTTTGGTTTCGTCTGGTGTTCTCATCTTACTATGTACCTATTGTTGGCAGGTGGTATAAATATAGAATTACCTAAGGTTCTAGAAACATCTGTTTGCGTCTCCAAGTGGCTCACCTTTGCCACTGGCTGTGTGTATTGGAGGGCTGATCTCTTTAACTGTATGTGCCACTCACATTCCCTCATTGTGTAGCTGCTGGTTAGGTTTGCGGGTGACTCTTGTTGGCTGGGTATTGATGTGTTACAATTAAGAATATTGATGTGTTACAGAAAAGAAGAGATAGTGTTTGCTTTTAGGATACTGCAGCGGTGCGTTCCTCTCTCTAAGGTCGTCATTATTATCAGGTGTTTCCACCTCAAATATAATTTTTTGCTGAGTTCTGTTAACAGCTACTTTCTCCAACTCCTTCAGGTCAAAGCAGGGTAGAGGCTTCCAGCCATTTCCAGTCTCAGGATTCTTCATCTTTCCTTGCATGTTTTTGCAATGGTATTAAAGCCTTTGAAATACTCACTTCATAAAATTCTCTCTGCTTTCCTCTTGGTATGACATCTCTCATGACCCTGATGAATACACCTGTTTTGTGTAGACTAAATGAGGCTTGCATCTGTGACCAATTCAGAGGAAATGATTGTTCTCTGTTTTAAAGAAGTTTGTCTCTTTTGCATTTCTAGAGACTGTGTATATAGAATGTAGCAGCAGCCTGGCCACCTGGTAAAACTCAGTCTAGCATTTTCTTAGACAGTCTAACAAAGCTGTGGGCTTGCTTTCCAGATTCACTGACAATTTGAATCATAAACCAGACGGGACTTTAATGATCATCTGAAAACATTGTTTTCTCTCTAATCCTTTTAATTAGCTAGGAGCCTTTGCTGAGTTAATGGTAGAGCTGAGCAGGGAGGACTTAGCATTCCACACAGCTCCCTTCTGTGTGAGCAACTCTACTCTTACTTGTATAGTTTGAACTTCTACAAATATTTGGGTTTGAAGGCAGAATTATGATTAAAAAACTTGACAACAACTTAAATTGTCTAATACTTTTATTTTACAGATGAGAAAAGTAAAGATACAAAATTAAGGATTGGCCATTTCTGAAAGCTGGAAATGAGTGTTTTTTTCACTTTGGAGCTTTGATTTTAGTAGGACATGATTCCATTAGCACTTATTTATCCCTGTGAAGTTGGGATTATTTATTGTTAAGCACTTTGTGTGTCTTCTCCAAAACTCATATGCTGAAGTCTTCCCCTCCAGTTCATGTACAACAGACTGTGACCAGGTTTGCAGATACGGCCGTTGAAAGGTTAAATGATGCTAATGGTGTGGACCTTGATCTAATATGACTAGAGTCCTCATGAGAGGAGGAAATTAGGACACAGACACACAGAAGGAAGCACATGAAACAATGCAGCAAGAAGGCAGCCCTGAACAGGCCGAAAGGCTCAGAAGAAACCAAACCTGTCAATATATTGAATCCTGGATTTTATCCTCTAGTATGTGAGAAAATTCCGTCATGTAGGCCCCTATCTGTGGTAATTTGTTATGGCATCCCGATCTGAATAGACATTTGTATCCCCATTTTACATGTAAGAGACAGGTTCAGAGAGGATCAAACTCAACCTGGATCTTGTTACATCGCTTCCACTTATCTCATGGGGCCTTCCTAAGGTATGAGACAGCAAAGGAACTAGAACTTTTCAGTAAAAGCAAAATTAGTAAACACTAGACTTGGAATCAAAAGAAGGTGGGTCTGAGTCCTAGGTTGGTCACTTAAGAGTGTGCATGCTGGGGGCAGTGCCTGTGGCTTAAAGGAGTAGGGTGCCAGCCCCATATGCTGGAGGTGGCAGGTTAAAACCTACCTCCAGCCACAAACTGCAAAAAAAAAAAAAAAAAGGAAAAGGAGTGTGCATGCATGCTGGGCAAAAGTAACTCCTCACCCATGTATTTGAGTGAGACAGCATACCTGGAAAAAGTGAGGTCTAAGAGAACAGAAGTCTCCTCAAGGAGACCCCAGGGATATACCTGTGAGGTCCTCTCCGTGGGGGACTCAGCTCTTAGGAATTTGTAAAATTTAACTTCCTGGGACCTGGAGGCTGATGCTTGCTTCTGCTTTTGTGAAAGCCCACAGTTCTGTAAAAGCTAAAGCCTGCTTCTCAAGCTTGATTCCAACTGACTAATGAGAAAGATATCCATGGGCTGGAACTTTTTGACTGGAGATAAAAAGGAGAAGACTGAGCCAGGTGGGGAGCATGGCCATTTTGGGACTCTGGGTCTGCCACTACTCTGCTGGCTGAAATAAATCCCTTCCTCTTTTAAACATTGTGTTTGGGTGCTTTTTCTTTCCATTGGGCCTTGTTTTCTGCAACATGAGCCCCAGTTTTCTCATCAGATAAAGAGTGATAAAACAAATATTTGTGCAATATTACTATGTTCTAGAACCTGTTCTTACTTTACACTCACGAAAATATTAACTCACGTAATCTTTACAATTGGCTTTCCTATTTTACAGATGAATGAGTTCTTTAACCTTCTATGCCTCAGTTTCTGAAGGTTGCAGAGCTTATAAGAGTCAGCACACAAGTTCAAATTCAGTTGTCCTCAGAGTTCACATTACTAACTTCCATGTCGTGCCTTGCAGTGTTACTGTGTATTAATGTTTGTTCTCAGTTTCAGACAGCAACAGAAAGGGCTGAAACCATCTTTACTCTCCGGAAGACAACTCAACAAATTTCAACTCTTCCACCCTACAGAGGCCCTCTCAACTCATCATGGATCTAAGATGTTTCAATCCATTCAAATTGTAATGAACATGCTTGGAGGCAGAACAAAAGACAGGGTACAAGAGAGAATTAGTCAAGAATGAGTGGTTGTTCAGAGTGGTTGAAATTAGGAACAAAATATGGAACAAAAGAAACTTACTTTGTATACTCTACACATACAACTTAAATACTAGTCTAAAAGTTGAGCTACATTACTGTGAAACTATTCTACCCTGGAAAAAATACAAACCACTTAGGAAAATAACCAAAATTAAATCAGAGATTAATTAAATTGAAAACAAAAGAATCATACAGAAAATCAACAAAACGAAAAGGTGGTTTTTCATAAAAATAAATAGAATTGATAAACCTTTGGACAGATTAACTAGAAACAGAAAAATAAAATCTCTAATAACCTCAGTCAGAAATGATAGAGTAGAAATAACAGATGCCACAAGAGATCATCTCTGAGTACTACAAGAAACTCTATGCCCAGAAATTTGACAATGTGGAGGAAATAGATCTATACCTAGAATTTCACTCTCTCCCTAGACTTAACCAAGAAGAAACAGATCTCTTAAACAGACTGATTTAAGAACTGAGATGGAAGAAGCATTAAAAAATCTCCCAGGTCCAGAAAAATGCCCTGGTCCAGAAGGCTTAATTTTTTCCAGAAAAAATGCCCTGGTCCAGAAGGCTTAATACCCAAATTCTATGAAACCTTCAAAGAAGAGCTTATATCCATGCTGCAGAAATTATTCCAAAAACTTGGGAAGGAAGGACTCTTCCCCAACATGTGCTATGAAGTAAATATCACCTAGATACCAAAACCAGGAAAAGACCCAACTAAAAGGAAACCTTCAGGCCAATCTCACTAATGAATATAGATGCAAAAATTCTCAATAAAATGCTAGCCAATAGATTACAGCTACACATTGAAAAAGATCATTCATCATGATCAAGTAGGTTTCATTCCAGCGATGTAAAGCTGATTTAACATACACAAGTCCTTAAGTGTAATTCACCGTATTAACAAAAGCAAAAACAAAGACCATATGATCCTCTCAATAGATGCAGAAAAGCATTCAATAAAATTCAGCATCCTTTTCTAATTAGAACTCTGAAGCATGTAGGCATAGGTGGCACATTTCCTAATCTGATCAAAGTTACCTAAAACAAACCCACAGTCAACATTATACTGAATGGAGTAAAACTGAAAGCATTTCTATTTAAAACTGGAATCAGACAAGGTTGTTCTCTATCTCCACTACCATTCAACTTAGTGCTGGAAGTTCTAGCCAATACAATTAGGCTAGAAGGAAATAAAAGGCATCCAAATGGGAGCAGAGGAGGTCAAACTCTCGCTCTTTGCTGAAGATATGATTGCAAGACTCCTGAAAGTAATGAAAAAATACGGCAATGTCTTGAGATATAAAATCAATTTCCACAAATCAGTAGCCTTTGTATATGCTGATAACAGCCAAGGTGAGGACACAATTCCCTTCACAGTAGTGTCAAAGAAAATGAAATACCTAGGAATATGTATAACAAAAGAAGTGAAGGAATTCTACAAAGAAAATTATGAAACCCTAAAAAAATAAATAGAAGAAGATATTAACAAATGGAAAAACTAACCATGTTCATGGCTGGGAGGAATCAACATTGTCAAAATGTCTGTACTGCCCAAAGCAATCTATAGATTCAGTGCAATCCCCATTAAAATACCAATATCATACTTTCAAGATTTGAAATAAATAATTCTTCATTTTGTATGGAACCAGAAGAAACCCCATATAGCAAAAACAATTCTTAGTAATAAAAACAAATCCAGAATATCACCTACTAGACTTTCGGCTATACTATAAGGCCATAATGATCAAAACAGCATGCTATTGGCACAAAAATAAAGACATAAACAGCTGGAACCAAATTGAAAACCATGAGATGAAACTAACATCTTATAGCCACCTGATCTTTGATAAACCAAATAAGAACGTACATTGGGGAAAAGAATCCTTATTCAATAAATGGATCTGGGAGAACTAGATAACCACATGTAAAAGATGGAAACTGTACCCACACCTCTCACCACTTACAAAAATTGACTGAAGATGGATAAAAGATTTGAATCTAAGGCATGAAACAATAAAAATCCTTGAAGTAAGTGTGGGGAAAACACTTGAAGTTATTGGCCCAGAGATAGATTTTATGAATAAGACCCATGGCAACTGCAACAACAACAAAAATAAACAAATGGGACTTAATTAAACCGAAAAGCTCTGTACAGCTAAGGAAACAACAACCAAAGCAAATGGACAACCTTCAGAATCAAAAAGTATATTTGCATATTATGAATTGCACATATTATGAATGATATTATGAATCCACAGAGAACTCAAATTAATCAACAAAAGAAAAAAAGCCAACAATCCCATATATCACTGAGCAAGAGAGATGAATAGAACCTTCTCTAAAGAAGACATATGAATGGCTAACAAACATATGAAAAAATGCTCATCATCACTACTCATCAGAGAAATGCAAATCAAAACTACCCCAAGATATCACCTAACCTCAATGAGAACAGCCCACATCACAAAGTCTGAAAGCTGCAGATATTGGCATGGATGTGAAGAGAATGGAACATTTTTTCACTGCTGGTGGGACTGCAAGCAAAGATTGCAACCCCTCCTTTCTTCTGACTTCCATTTGCTTGAAATATGGATTTCCATCCCTTAACCCTGAGTTTTGATTTGTCCTTCAAGGCTAGGTGTGTCTCCTGGGGATAACATATAGATGGCTGGTGCTTTTTTATCCAATCAGCCAGCCTGTGCCTCTTCAGTGGTAAATTCAGTCATTTGACACTTATTGAGAGAATTGGTAAGTGTGGAGTTTTGTTCATCTTATTTTGTGAAAGTCTGTTGTGTAGTTTTATTGTTTGTGCCATTGTGGAGGCTAAGTTTTGACCTTTAGCTTCTGGGTATTTACTTTGCTGGTGGTCCATTGTGAGGGTCAGTGTTGAGAATAGGTCTAAGTATTTTCTGCAGAGCTGGTCTTGTTGTGGTAAATTTCCTCAGTGTTTGTATATGCACAAAAATCTAATTTCTCCATCAATTGTGAAGCTTAGTTTAGCAGGATACAGAATTCTGGGCTGAAAATTGTTTTGTTTAAGAATGTTGAAGATGGATGACCATGACTGTGCTCTTCTGACTTGGGAGGTTTCAGCTGAAAAGTTTACTGTCATTGTAATGTCTCTGCCCCCGTAGGTCAGTTGGAGCTTATTCCTGGCTGTTGCAGAATTTCTTCTTTCATTTTGACTTTGGAAATTTTCATTACTATGTGTCTTGGGGAAGCTCTGTTTGAGTTTAGATGATCTGGGGTTTGATGTCCATCTGAAAAGAATGTGTAGGGGTCTTTAGTAAAACAAGAGAAGTTTTCATTTATGATAGTCTCTAATAGGGCTTCCATTCCTTTGGAACAATCTTCTTCCCTTTCATAAATCCCTACTATTTTTATGTTTGAATGCTTCATGGAGTCTCATAGTTCTCTAAGTGCCTGTTCTGCTTTTCTCTCCTTTTTCTGCCTCTTTAACTACTTGGGTTAATTAGAAAACATTATCCTCTAGCTAAGATCTTTCTTCTCCATGGTCTAACCTATTTTTGATACTTTTTACTGCATCTTTACATTCCCTATTTGTCTCCCTCATTTCCTTATCTCTGCCATACCCTTTCTATATTCTATATATCTCTCATCCAACTTTTGGTTCTGTCTTTCCATTTTCTCTTTCATCTCTTGTATTGTCTTTATCATCCATATTTTAAATTTCCTTTTTGTCTTGTCCATTAATTCTTTGTAGGTGGAGTCTTCTGCAGTAACTTCCTAATGTTCCCTTGGGTGAGTTGCTCTGTTTTGGTTTTTCATTTTGCCTAAATTTTTATGTTGGTTCCTCCTGATGTGTTCTGTCTTCTTCTTCACCTCCTTGTTATCCTCTTTTCTTGTCAGGTCCTCCTTTGCTATAAATTACCTTGTCTCAGACCTTAGGTCTTGACTTGGCCTCAGCCTGAGCAAAGCTAAACTCTTCCTTCTGGCCCCCCAAAACAATTGTCTTTGTTCTTGATGACAATGTGTTGCAATATGTCTCCAGGACAACAGGTGGCACTGTGGATTTTTAGGAGACAGAGGACACAGACAGCAACCTTAATGGTCTTTATTCCAAACTTAGTTGCCTTTGGTGATCAGTTGATTGTTTCCTCATCATTCAGACCCTGCCAGGTTGAGATCTTAAAGCTCTCTAGAATCCTTCATGGGCAGGTCTCATAATGCCCCCTGACACCAGTTCCCATGGGGTATGGGAGTCCCTCTACCTGTCCCAAGAGTGGTGTTCTGGTCCTGGCAGGCAGAATTAAGATGACCATGCTTTAGGCCCCTGCCAAGACCTTCTCACAAGCTTCCCTCAATAACAGCCCCCTGGCCACTGAAACCTTCCCAGTATGGCTACCTCACCAGCCACCAAACCTATTGCAAGTCCACTCCAAAAGGCATTCGAATCTGGTTGCTGTATCCTGTTCAAGTTTGTCCACTCTTCCAAGCTTACACTTAACACACAACTTCCCCCAACTACTGAAAACTCCAGAAAGGCTTCGTCCTGTCTCAGACTTCCATGGGGGGCTGGCTGATCCCACTGGTTGTGATAACTTGCCTAACTCTTCAGAGTTCCACTGCTTAAATCATATGCTGTATCCAGCTCACCACCTCCTTGCTATGTTTCTTGAGCTACGACTCTGGGTAATGTCCCTGTCCCAGGTATGAGTTGGGTCTCTCTTTTTCCTAGTCATTCTAGGAGAGCTCAGCTGAATGTTCCTTCTGGTCCACTATCTTGCTCTGTCCACAGCTCTAGGAATTTTACTGCACTTGAATTTATAACTCTATGCTGTAATATTGGCCCTTTAGTTGACAGCTGTCAAGACAATGAAAGAATGAAAAGGGCTTGTAAGTAAGATATCTTTAAAGCTTATTCATTTGAAACACTTTATCTAATTAAATCTATCACTTGAAACAGTAAACATTGATTATTTTTTAACCTGGTGAACTGACTTATGAGGAGGATTCCTTTTATTAATATTTACTGAACACTCACTGAATATCTGCTACATGTGACACTATTAGGTATAGAAAGATGACCTAGGTATAACCTGTGCCCTCAAATATCTCCCAACGTGAACATGAACAAAGTGTTATGCATATATAAAGTGTTACCTAGGTTCCAGAATTTAAGAAAGACACTTGGAAAACATTAAATGTATCCTGCTCATCTGGTATAGGAAACTCAACTATAAGCAGCACATACAATTCCCAGGTCTTCTGCATTCACGGAGTTGCTCATTAGTTTAATAATTAAAATTTAAATGCTTAGAATCCCCATCCTCTATCCCTTGTATTGAGGGAGTAATGTCTTGCCCCATATATGGAACTTGGCAGGGATTTAAATTTTTGTGATTTTATTCTACTCTAGTTTCATATTACTGAGAACTCTTGGTGTTATCTAAATTTTCCCTCCTGAGGCCATTCTGCCCTCTTATCCCTGGGAAGTTTAAGACATGAAGCACAGTCCATATCTGTGATGTTTCTGAAGCACTGCTCACTGGGCGGTCTATATTTGGCAGGATAAGGGGGAGATATATTGTAGTACTCTGAACCACATGCAATTTAGGAGGCCAATGCATTATCCATTAGGCCACTGGGGCTTCTTCAAACTACATACAATCTAGTAAACATTCTGGTTCATAAAAGTCAATTGGACATTCCCCACATAAAGAATTATGTGAAAGAGATAGCCTGGGTTAGGCATGGAGAATAATAGGATTTTTTTTTTTTTAGCTAGAAGTTATGGGGAAGAATATTAAAAGAGGAAACATTAGAAGCAAAGGTAAAAGAAATCTTTGAGGTATAAACAAAGATCTTTCATGAAAATATCTTTCCTGGTTGTCCAAGGCAACCATGACATACTCACTGTTTATCTGGCCACAACAGGGCCTTGAACTGTCTCATGGAATAGTGGTTTGGCTTAGTTGAGTAGCCACAAGTGAGTACTGTGGACAAAGCCTAGAGAGGTGGTTTTGGGGATAATAATAGAGAGCTAGCCAAATTAAACTTGTATGGAATTTGGTAGCCAAATGGAAGCCTATGATGGTATTGAGGCAGTGGAATTTCATAATCAAACTCAGTTGGTGGAAGATTAATATGGTGAATTATAATAGGGAGAGGTGAAGGGAGTGAAGGCCAGGTTGTGGGCAGTGGGCAATGGGATGTGCTCCCCAAGTGAGGCAGAATGCTAGGGGTCTTTTCATACACAGCCTTCAGGTGTCAGACGGGCCATCGACTTCCTCTCTGGCAGAGTTATCTCAACCAAGGTCAGTGGGTTATCTCAGCTAAGGTCAGGAACCTTACAGTGGGTGCTTATCTCCTCAATAGCTGAGCTATGTGTGAGTATAAAGGTCTGAAAATTTTGGCCAAACGCAGAATATCTCTGGCTTCTGAACTTTCCTTAGGATTGGTGGTAGGCCCGGATTGTCCTTGGACCTGACTGTAGCCTGACTTTTCTCTCTGTCTACTCCAGGTTCCCTCCTCTCCCGTCCATGGGTGTTGATCCCAAGGACATGCCTTAATAAATATGCTGCATCCTAAAATCCATCTCAGAGTCCATTTTTTGGAAATCCAATATGCAACATTTATTAGGACATGATTACCCTAGTCTAAATGTAGATTAATGAGGATGTAAATTAGAGCTATGTCATCTAGGAAAGGTCACACATAAGGGAGTCAGTCCCTCCATGAACTGCTTTTCTGTCATGAAGATGTCAGTGGTGATTTTGTAAGTAGGATTCACTGGGATCAGGTCTATGTGACTGCAGAAATGATTCAGCCTGGTCCACTTAGAGCATATGTGAAAACATGAATGAGTGAATAAGTCAATGAATGCACCACTGGCTCAATCAATAAGGGAAGCAGATGTGGTAAGTCTATTTATGGTCTCATGAATAGAATTGGTCCAGAAATACTGATTCTACTACTAGTAGGGCTATAGTAACAGGTGATAGAGAAGCTAACGGGCTGTCTGTGTTGTGTTTGATTTGCTGTACTTGTAAATACAAAGACAGTGGTGAGAAAAGCAGTGCAGGGCATTTTCAATGAGGCATTTATTGTACTACAATTGCAAGTCCCACAGATGCTAATTAGGGATTTGAGATACCCTAACTAGGTATATCTTGCCATGGTCCACTGGGAAACATTAGATGCCTCTTTGTTTCCCATTTAAAGCACCAGATTTACAAATGGATACACTGACACTTCCCATGAGCTTCCTTTTTTTTTTTTTTTTTTTTTTTGAGACAGAGCCTCAAGCTGTCCCCCTGAGTAGAGTGCTGTGGCATCACAGCTCACAGCAATCTCCAACTCCTGGGCTCAAGCGAGTCTCCTGCCTCAGCCTCCCAAGTAGCTGGGACCACAGGCACCTGCCACAATGCCTGGCTATTTTTTGGTTGCAGCCGTCATTGTTGTTTGGTGGGCCCGGGCTGGATTCAAACCTTTCACCTTAGGTGTATGTGGCTGGTGCCTTTGCCACTTGAGCCACAGGCACTAGGCCCAGACCCAAATATTTGTAATCATGAATCAGCCAGGAAATTTTCTTTTGGCACCTTGATTTTACAAGCCAATAAAAAATGAAACAAGATGATAAAAAGAAGCTACAGTACATAAGTTGGTTCTGTGGCAATGCAACTCTTTCTACTACACAGAGAGCAAATAAAACTTGTATCATTTAAAATACTGTTGGTTGGAATTGGCTAATTGTTTTTTTATGCTGTGAAAAAAAGACTGTAGGTGATGGCGCAGTTTCTACACTGATGCTGGCAGTTTCTAGCCTGAGGGTATTGGTAGCTTAGGGAGTGAAATATGCCTAATCTCCAAAGAGAATTAATTTTTGCTCAATATATATTATCCTTACAAAGGGCACTTTTACTAATTCCACAGATACTGAGGACTGTGGCCATTTGCTAAGCAAATGCCATGCTAAGCAAGGGAACCTAAGGTTATGAAAGCATAAAATCACCCAAGGAAAAAAAGAGGAACATGGAGAAAAGGGGGGAGGGGGAGAGAGAGTGTTTAGAAGGAAGGGACTCCATGACCATTTTATGAATCTTATTATGAGCCATATTTTTACAATACATATTCTGAGACCTCCTGAAGATTATGCATATTGGTACTTATCCTGCCTCCATCTCCCATCCTGCCCTGATCCTAAGATTAATCATTCTAAACATTTATCAATGCTATCCAGATTCCTGCTTCCTATGTCCTTGCACACAGTTTTCTCTCTAGGATATTTATAGTTCTACTTTCTTTGTCTGGCAAAAGCTGTCCCATATTCAAATGTAGCTCAATATCAGCTTCTCTAGGAAGCCCTCCCTGACTGCCCTCATCCCTGAGGGTTTTTAATTATGTATCTCCCATTGACTCCTTCCCATGAGACTCTGCACAAATCCTTACATCCTGCAAAGTGATCATTACTTTATTTTCTGGCTTTCCATAAAACTAAGTCAGGAGGTTCTTGAAGCTGGTGATTGTGTTTTTGTTTAATGTCTGTATGCATGGAACTTAGCATAGTGACTTAAATAGAGCAATTGCTTAAAAACCTCTTGAACAATGCATTCAATTTCCTTTTCCCTAAGAACTTGAAAATAAAAGTCTGACTGCAGATATATATATATATATATATATATATATATATATACACATACATTGTGTAAGGATTTAATGAGGCTAGATTAATATATCCTAATTTTTAGTAATCTACACAGGCATTCAGAGATCTTGATGCTATATTTACCCTCTTATTTATCATTTCTTAGACAGTAATGCATCACGTGCCATTTCTGAGAAAGAATTTCAACATTAACATGAGTGATCTTAGCAGTGAACTGAAAAAGTTATATGAATCGAAGACAATATTTTTTTCATGGAATCGTTTTTAGACCCCAAAGCATCGTGCTAAGTTTTACAACCGCAGAGAAATTAACTGAGAGCCAGTGGGGCCAGCTTCATTCCCTGCATTCCGTGTACCTTGGTGTTGCTCAGATCTGTCCTCAGTGGAGTTAGAATGTGGCTTTTATTTTGCTATTTAAAAATACTTATAAGCAGTTTGTTTTTAAAAGTTTACTAGTACCTTTAAAAGACTGAAGCATTATAGAGTATTTCTAGGGCAAAAATAACAAAATAGGAATAATGATGTAGTATAAAGATGTTAAAGGTTTCTGATTGCATCTTGAATACAGAAGTATATTTGGAGCCACCCAATATTCCCTGGCTTCCCTCCAAACAGCTGATAAGGTCGAGCCCCACTTGCTGTTCCATGCCAAGGGCCTTAGCTAACACTGTCCTCTGATCACTCATGGGTTGCCTCCTTCAGGAGGCCTGACTTGACTCTTCTGCTTATTTAAATTCCCATAGCACTCCACATGTTAAAAGCTACCTATTAAAGCACCTAAAACTTAGTCCATGAGCTCTTTTGGGTCCTAGATCACATCTTATTTGATTGTTTATCCTCTGTTCTTAACCGAGACCCTGGCATGTGGTGGCTGCTGAGTAAATATTGATGTTTGGATGGATGGATGGAGGGAGGGAGGGATGGAGGGATGAATGGAGGGATGGAGGGATGGATGGATGGATGGATGGAGGGAGGGATGGATGGAGGGATGAATGGAGGGATGGATGGATGGATGGATGGATGGAGGGATGGATGGAGGGATGGATGGAGGGATGGATGGATGGATGGATGGATGGATGGAGGGAGGGAGGGATGGAGGGATGGATGGATGGAGGGATGGAGGGATGGATGGATGGATGGAGGGATGGAGGGATGGATGGATGGATGGAGGGATGGAGGGATGGATGGATGGATGGAGGGAGGGAGGGAGGGATGGATGGAGGGAGGGATGGATGGATGGATGGATGGATGGATGGATGGATGAATGGAGGGATGGATGGAGGGATGGATGGATGGATGGATGAATGGAGGGATGGAGGGATGGATGAATGGATGGAGGGATGGAGGGATGGATGGAGGGATGGATGGAGGGATGAATGGAGGGATGGATGGATCGAGGGATGGATGGAGGGATGGATGGAGGGATGGATGGAGGGATGGATGGATGAATGGAGGGATGGAGGGACGGAGGGATGGATGGATGGAGGGAGGGATGGATGGATGGAGGGATGGATGGATGGAGGGAGGGATGGATGGAGGGATGGATGGATGGAGGGATGGATGGATGGATGGATGGAGGGATGGATGGATGGAGGGAGGGATGGATGGATGGATGG
>NW_003852396.1:6485242-6593070 GCF_000181295.1 Otolemur garnettii | reverse complement strand
GGATGGATGGAGGGATGGATGGAGGGATGGATGGAGGGATGGATGGATGGATGGATGGATGGAGGGATGGATGGAGGGATGGATGGATGGATGGAGGGATGGAGGGATAGATGCATGGATGGAGGGATGCATGGAATGAACAAGTGCAACGTGCCTGAGCGTGGCCTCTTCTCTTCCTACAGTGCAGGCAGGGAACATATTGAAGCCGGAGAGTGGAATATGGCAGGTTTCTGGGTAAAAGTCTCTCTATTTTTTCTTACCACCACTGTTTTCCATGATGTTTGTTCCCCATGTACAGCAGAATTCTTAAAGCAATTGGTCCCACCGCTCAACTCCACCCTGCCAAGGATCTTGCATCCATCCATCTATGTACAGAGCTCATAGAAGGATGACCTTTGATGCAAGAAAAATCCAATTTTAATGTCACTGAATTGCCTGCAGATGTCACTCAGAGACAAGGCCAGTGGCTCTGCACATGTCTCTCTTCCCTCTGGGCCATTGTGTCCTCAGACAAATACATGAAAGAGATGAGGATTCGGCTGTCCATTATATGCCAGGCCTTATTCTCAGTACTTTATTTTGTGTCATCTCATCTCATCTCCCTCACCCAGTATTGCAATGTAGGTATTCCCTAAAAATTATAGACAAGAAAACTTGGATCCAGGTACATTCATTAGAAGCAGAGAGACTTGAAGAAAGGTGCACCAACTTTCAATTTAAGCCTTGACCCAATAATTTGCCAAGAGCTTACCTTAGGCAAGTGATTTACACTCTCTAATCCTTCATTTTTAAATATGTAAGTTATAAACATAAACATCCCAGGACTAGTGGAGAACACATTTTCACTGCTTATTGTAGTGGAAAGCACAGAGAATTAAAAATCTGAAGACTTGTGAGTTTCATCTGTGGCACTTATCAACTTGGTTTTGAGCAGGTGACCCAAGCTGTGTAAGTTAGTTTCCTTATCTGTAAGATGGGTAATGATATGATCAGCTACAATGAGGTGATTTATGTAAAAATATTTCTAGCAATAATATTTAGTGTCTCCTACAGATACTATTATTTCTTTCGCTATTTTTATATTTATTACTTCTGCTGCTACAAACTTGCCAAGAGCTTTCATACACTGTCTCATTTAAACATCAAAAAACTCTTGACTTAATGACCTTTATTATCCAATATTTGCAGATGAACAGATTAAAGCTGGGGAGTTTTCATCACTTTCTCGAGGTAAAGCAGTGATTAAGTTGGATTTGAACATACATCTTCATACTCCATGACCTAAACATGCTACTTCACAGCCTTTAACTGGGGACAGAAAGGTGCTATAGGAAGTGATCTGTCAGGAGAGAGACCAGACAGTGGGTAATTGTATCATGTAGTCCGATGTTTAATACTTGCTACAAGGCATTTGAAAACTCTCTCTAAGAGTCATTCTGAAGTCATTTCCTTCTGAATTAGCAGGACCTGGTGTTAGTTACGGATATCCTGCCATCACTCACCCGGCAAGGTCCACTGCTAAGACAGAAGGGGGAAATGTCACAGACGTGTCCATAGCTTGCGGCTCAGGCATCACCGGTCGGTGTTAGGACCTATTGTGCAGAGCCCCCGCTTTGATTCAGGAATGGACCAGAAACCAGCTTTGCCATCCTGCGGCTTTAGCAAGTGAGGATTCTATACCTCATTTCCGTCATCTATAAAATGAGAACGACCCCATTAACTTGACAGTATAAACGGTGACTCAAAAGCCAAAGATTTCTAGGAAGATAACTGGAAGGGGCAGGGTCAGTCCACAAGCTTTCACCAGCCAGATATTGTTAAAAGAAGCACCCCTCGGTGTGGGTCACCTTAGGGTCCAAATATCCAAATTGAGTGGGACTCGTCTGGTGAAAGGCAGAAGAACCATTGTGAAGGGGAAACGCAGTTGGGCACGGTTTGTGATCTGAGGAACATGGTCACACAGCCTCTCGGTTACTTGAGAAATGCCCACGAATGAGTACACTCCGTCAGGTAAGATTATTTCCATGTTTGTGTGTATGTGTGTGTGTGTACGAATCACTTTCCCTTTCATCAGCACATCAGCCTCTATTAACCAGACTGCTTGCTGCGTAACCGCGCTGCAGGTCGGCAGAGCGCAGGGGGCTGAGAGAGACCTGCGGGGAGGAGCCTCGGACTCTACCAGGTTCAAGTTCACTCCCGTCTCTCTGAGTCAGGGTTCACATGGGAACATCTCAGATGATGCCTAGGTCTGCCCGCAGGGAAAAGGTATGTTGAGGGTAAGGTTGTCAGATATTATTTCTGGTCTCTGAGGTGGAGACTTTCTGTGGCTTTGCCGGGGCCCCCTGCGATGCTGCAGGAGAGCAGACTGTGCTCGACCTGCACCTCTGTCCCTCTGACAGTTGTTTTCCACTGGCTGACATAACATCAGTCTGTGCGTTTGAGGAAGCATGAGTCAGGTTCCCCGAGCGTGACCCCTCAAGGCCCTGACCCAATTATGTCTCTGAGCCTTCAGAGCAGAGAGCTGAGTCTAAGCCGCGCTTTCTCAGAAGAAGCCGCCTGCCCATGCAGATGGGCACACGCGGAGCTTGCACTCTTTAGAGAAATACAGGTGGTTGGAGAACTGCCTGGGTGCCTGGAGAGGAATCCTGGACACTAGGCAGCGTGTGATTGCCCAGAAAATTACAAGAGAATGTGCTCTTCAAAGAGACTTTTCTCTCTCTCTTTCTTTTTCTTTTTGCCCCAGGCAAAAAGGCAGGTCATGAAAAGTGACCTCTAGTGATAATACTTCCTGTCATCATTTTCAGTGACCCCACTCCCACTTCCTGATTCCTCAGATCTGTGTGAACCAGAATGAAGGTCAGTATGGTGATACAACTTTGTAACATAAAATTCAAAATTCCCCTGAATATTTTAGTCTGACAATTGTTTTTCAGCTCTAGAAGTCTGTGAACACCCTACTTTCCAGGACAGACGACCTTGTGGATGATTGAGTCTTTTTTTCTCGTTTTTGAAATTATTTTTTAAAATTTCAGAATATTATGTGGGTACACAATTTTAGTCATACAGTTTGTTTTGGTACACTTTAAGTCAAAGATAGAAGTGTGCCCTTCACCCAGAAATTGTGTGCTGTACCTGTTGGGTGGGTAAATCCACACCTAAGGAGGGGCCTTCTATTTAGGGAGCTTTCCGGATCTTCAAGTTCAGAAGACTGCAAAGTGGACGGACGATACTTACGTGGAAGCTCAGTTAGATACATTTGGTTTTCCTTAAAAGCTGTCCTCTCATTTACCAGCTTTCTCCTATCAGCCTCTTTGAGTTCACTTACATGACAACACGAGGAAAGTACGTAAGGTTTTCTGAAGCCTTCATAGAGACAGGAGATTTACTTCACACGTTCCACAGCCAAGAATTTGGAAGAAAAGACATGACAATGGACTCCCCCCTCAACCCCCAAGTTCTTTTTCAGCCAAGGAGTTAGATGAAAGGGAGTTTATTCTCTTTCTCCTTCAAGTAGAATCACTGTCACCTCATCGATTCTTGCTTCCTTCTTCCAGATTTTCTCTCAGGAATTTGAAATCTCTCAGCCCTTTTTTGGAGGACTTAGTTCCCATCTCAGAGACCTACAAGAACTTTGCCAAGAGAGGCTGAGCTTGCTATGTGAGGAATTCTTATACTAGTTTCTGAGAAACAACTAGTATTGTTATTTATCATGTAATAATATAACAAATGTTCTTATTTTTATGTGTGTACAGTGATGTTATGCTAAAGAAGAGGAACATTGTTTTTTGAAACATTTAGAACAGTGACAAATAAAAATGAGAATTTCCGTTATTTGTCAATCAGAGATCTAGAAATAGTACTCTGTACTACTCTGTGGAATGACTGCTTGGTTATATACCAAAATTGAAAAATACATCTATCAAAACAGCACATGGTACCTCATTATTGTGTAGAGTTAGTGTCAATTAAAAATAAAATAACATAAAACTTAAAAAACTATTGTAATATACTATGTCATAACCATTTGTCATCAATAATAATTCTGTAAAAAGGGAAAAATTGTTCATAATTGGTGGTGTATACTTTGGAAAAGCTTGACTGTAGCGAAGTATGTGTTCTAGAAGGAAGATATATGATTAAGATTGATCCACTTAGATATTGGGGATCACACCTTACATGTCACCATATAAATAATTTAGAACAGCAGTCCCCAACCCCTGGGCTGCAGGCTGGTATCAGTCCGTGACCTACGAGGAATCAGGCCACACAGCAGTAAGTGAGTGGCAGGGGAACAAGTGAAGTTTCATCTGTATTTATAGCTGCTCACCATTGCTGGCATCACTGCCTGAGCTCCACCACCCGTCAGGTCAAAGGCAGCATTAGATTCCCGTAGGGGCATGAAAGGGATCTACTGTACACCGTGCATGCAAGGGATCGAGCTTGCTCCTTATGAGAATTTAATGCCTCATGATCTGTGGTGGAGATCCAACACACTTGGACCATTCCCAAACCCACTTGTCTATCCTGTCCGTCGGAAATTGTCTTCCATGGAACTGGTTCCTGGTGCCAAAAAAGTTGGGGACAACTGATTTAGAGGGAGAGATGTGTTACCAGTGAGGGAGCAGCTGGGAAAAGAGAAATCACTCTAGCTCTTTTAAATACAGTTAATTTAATACAAGAAGTTGACTCTACAGGGATAGAAAGGATGACTAGCCAATCTGCTGAGGCAATCTACAGATTTACCAGTAGCAAGAAAACAATCAAAGAAGTGATTCCAGACTCTGGTACCAGGGTTGTGTGGAAGATGCTAGAAGAAGGGTGGGTGGCTGAGGGGGAGCTGGGAACACCAATTAATAAGCTCCTTAGCCTTAATGAAGGAACAAGTGGTGCTGGACATCCCGGGAAGAAGAGAGAAAGAGGGCCATGCAGAAAGAAATATCTTTGTTTCTCCCTTCTTCCGGGCCTCTAATCTTCCACAACTGCCACCAATTATGAAAACTTAGCATAAGACCAGAAGGAATGTCCCCCCAAATGTAACTCCCTATACTGCAGGCCACAGGAAAGGAAAGGCTGCACGAATCTTATTTTGGTATCTATATGTTAACTAATGAGAGACTAAAAAGACGTCCAGTTAGTGAAAGCATTTGGAGGAAATCTAGTCATGAACTTTCTCCACTGCCCTTCACCAACCTACTCAATTCTTCATTACACCTGTCTTACTCTTTTACCTCCCATTTCAAGGAAATGACGTTTCTTCTTTAATGCAAGTCTCTAAATCTACCCAGCTGTCATCTTGTTCTGACTATGTTCCATTAGTCAACCTGTGTGTTCTCCGACACCCTACTCTGCTCTCTTTTTTTCAGCCAACCTTCTTTAAAAAGGAGCAAACATACAGTTTTTCACTTACTCACTTTAATCTGATTTCTGCCGTTATGTGTGGGTCACTATGAAAGTTTTGGGACAGTCTGTGTTATGGTCCATTATTTCACTTCCAAGAAACATGGTTGGCAGTATCCTTTCTGATTTCCCCATGCAAGTTTCAACTTGCTTGGCTTATTGGTATTGCTGGGAGGATTTCATTTGTTTCCATCTGTGCAGATCTTATGTTTCCTGATTTTTGTGTACCTCCAAACTTTGTAAGGACTCATGTAGTCTTTAAATCTGGCAAAGGTTTCTAATAACTTACATCTTACTAAATCCTATGGAACCTGCTTTTTCAAAACTCTGCTACTGAATTTGATTCTGTTGATCTCTTCTTCCTTTAAATTCTTTCCTCACTTGTCTCTGTGAGAATACTTACTTTTAGTTTTCTCCTGTCTTTTTTAAATAGGGAAGGGCTAAAGTTCTTGATGGGAAAGAGAAAGAAGAGGAAAGCAATGCTAGGTGGGGATAGAGCAGATGTCTCTTGGAAAGGACTTGGGCAGTGAGTCCTAATATCCCCAACAATCTTCCAGGCCAAACCTCCTATTTTGTGTCAATTAAATATATCTCAGTAACTGAGATTCCTGGTAAAAATACCACATTTCTAGGAAATGGAAAGGAACTAGGAGAGTGGATTCTGTCATCCTCCACCTCAGATACAAATCAGCTGTCATCCACAACTTGTCTTCTTGAGGCAGTGGGGCTGAGCTGGGCATGAGATTGCCTCCCAGTTATGGAAAAGGGTCTTATGTAGTTTCATACTAAAGTGCAAAAATATCAGAAAGAATTAAATTTTAAGGCATGAGTTTTTGGAGACACTAACATTTGGCTGTTCCAGGGAGTTCAATCTATCCAGTCTTCCGGGTTTCAGGATTTCTTCCCCTCTCTGCTAGATCCCTGGACTCCATCGGGCATCTCATACTGTACCCCAGCCAGTTGGCTGGGGTTTGCATTCCTGTCTCATTCCTACCCAGCTTCACTTCTTTGGACTCAGGCCAATTTTGTGTATTTCACAGTTCATCTCAGAAAGAGGTTATCCAGGGTTTGTCTCTGACACTTGTTATCCAGGGTTTGTCTCTGACGCCTGTTATCCAGGGTTCATCTCTGACATCCAGTTGCCATTTTTGTCTCTTCTCTGCCCTCCTAAAACAAACTTTTTTCCCCTGTGAATCTTAAGGCTTTGTTATTTGATAGGAACCCTGATGCTACACTTTCCTAGGATCAGACATTTTTCCCCCTAGCAGAGCCTCCTCAATCCTGTGAATTTTCTTCTTTCTGTGTTTTCCTGTGTCAGATGAGATGAGAGAAAAATGGATGGCAGCAAATAGCTGAAATGGTTAAAGCTGATTCTAAAAAGGTGCTCTGTGGCTAAATACTTGTTACACAATGACTGATTAGTTATACTATACTGTTCTCAAGGTGCAAATATCATGAAGGAGATAAAGGGACACTCTAAAGCTTATGATCAAATTGAATAAATAAATAAATAAGTGAAGAATGAGTGAAAAGTCATTAGATTTAGTTAAAAATCTGGACTCAGTCACTGACTATGTGAGTTTGAGGCTTAGAGAGATGAAGCCCTTTCCTATCCTACAGCACAGAAATGTAAAACCCAGCCCTCTCTATTATGGAACAAACAAGATGGACATAAAAAGTATGGTGCTAGCCATTTATTGAGCACTACATCGTAAATATCCAGTCAGGGAAACAAAAATCATTCTAGCATTTGGAACAAGAAATACAATGCTCATGATCAGTCACACAGGTAGTGGAAAATCTACGGAGACTGCAGAAGGTCGGGGAGGCAGCCCGGAGATTAGCAGCAACAGGCAGCCACTACCATCCTTAGGCTGGGAGGAGAGGAGGAGAGTCCGTGTTATAACCAAGGTCACCCAGTGAAAGATGGAACCACAGTGGGTTGGGGAGCTACAGAAAATCTGCCTCTGCTGCTGGAGAACAAGCCTTTGGCTGAAAGAGAGGGAGAGAAATACTCTGGTCTCTCCCCTTTCCTCCAACCCCAGTCTCCAGGGAATGCTTCTCCTTAGCTGAATCCAGCTTCTTTGGAAAGGGGGAATGAAGCTGGAAAGTACCCCCCTCCCCGCCAATTCTTGTGCTTCCTCCTATAGTAAAGGCACATAAGGGAAAGGGTGGGACAAAGATTTAAGGGTAAACATGTCCAGCATTGGCACAACACTCTCCTGGGTATGTGGGGTAGGGATGGTGGGAATTGGGGGTGGGGGTAAGGGTTGGGGATGTCCAGTGGGCGTTGTGCTGAAGAGAGTCATGATACTGTGAGAAGGGCAGAAGGTCACGTGGGAGTCCTAGGAGGAGTGCGTCTAGGCCAGTAGCAAGTGGTCATATTTAAGAAAACCAGAGTGAAGAGCGACAGGGTGGGGAAAGCTCAGTAGATGCTGTGCATGGGACTGAGAAAAGAATTTCTCTAGGCCAAGATTATGATATAAAAAGACAAGTTCATTTTATCTTAGAAAGGAGGGAGGAAGGGAGGAAGCAAGAGAGGGAAAGAGAGAGAGGAGAAAGAGCAGAGCGATGGCAACCCCAAGAAAGAAAAGGAAGAATGCCCACAGTCAAGGTCAATCAGTTGTTGAATTTAAATGAGACAAAAAAGATAAGTGCAGCCAAATTCCCGAGGTGCTGTGACTGTTACTGTTGGGTCTGTTGTTTCCTCCAGCAAGGTTGAAGGCAGACATTTTCCCAGGCGTTTCCAATCTGGAGGCCTGATGTTTATATTATACTGTTCAACTGGGGAGCTTTACAGGAACAAATTCTAAAAGGCAGATTTAATTAATAGGTCTGGAGGTTGTAAGGGAAATTTACATTTTCCCTTTGGTCTGCTGGGCTCCCCAATGGCGTGTGGAAAGGGGCAGAGGGGAGCTGCTAGCATGAAAAAAAAAAACAGCAGAGAGAGATATTGATTTTTGTTCTTAATGAAAAACTGTGAATTAATAATAAAGAGGTTGACAATGGGGAGTCATTGCTGGTCTCTGAGTAAGAGCAAGGACAGGAAAAGCATAGTGTCTAAACTGGGACCTTGCAAGCTCTGGCTGCACTTACAACTAGATTGAATATTTTTAAAAAACGTTCTACTTAATTATTCAATTGATCGATTAGCTCACATATGTATTACACTGAGGGGTCGGAGAGAACACTTAAAACTACACTCTTAGCAATTTTCAGGAACACATTGCATTGTTACTAACTATAGTCATTGCGTTGTACAATGGAGCTCTTATTCCTCCTGTCTAACCGAAAATTTGTATCCTTTGACCAATGACTCTTCTTTTAAATACTGTTAGATTGAATATTTAAAATTTAAATGTAAAAAACTAAAATCCTCACTTTTCCTGAGAATGATATATGAAGGCAAAGGAGACTTTTTCAAGTGTATGCATGAATTGATCAGAATTAAAACTACCTGACTTTACTCAACAATATAGAAGAAAATTAATCTTCATTTTTACTTAAAAAGTTTATAAAATGTTTATACTTCTGCTTTAAAAATATAGTTTCATAAAACTCAATTTTCCATCTAAATCTGGTGATCTTACATTCTAGGTTTTGAAGCAGTAAAATTTGTATGATTCTTCCCACATAAAAAATTGGCAGTGGTGATTTCCTACTGGAAAATTTTTGTATTACCTACACAATGCGATTGCCTACAGGCCTGTTACTAGGCACTGAGCTGTTCCGGGGCAGAATGTATCTTATTTATCTTCTGATGCCCAGGATTTAGCACATAGAAGGGACCAAGTAGATGTTTGCTTATTTGCTATCATTAAATTAACTGCAAAATATTCTTTTCTTAAATTTCAAAATATTACTTAAGGGGGCACAAGTACATTTATTACATAGCTATCTTGTATAATGTTAAGTCAGGGCTTTAGGCATGCCCATCACCTGAATAGGGTTCACCATACACAGCAGGTAAGTTCTTAGTCCATGTCCACCCTCCCATCCTCCTTCCTTCTTGGCTTCCCATGCCTTTTTTACCACTTTATGCCTGTGTGTACCCATCTCTCAGCTCCCACTTACTACTGAGAACATATGGTTTGGTTTTCCATTCCTGTGACACTTCACTTAGGATAATGGTTGCCAGTTCCATCCACATTGCTGCACATGACATTATTTAATTCCTTGTTATGGCCGAGTAGTACTGATTGGTGTCTCTCTCTGGCTTTCTCTCTCTCTCAGAGGTCTGACAATTAAGTTCACAAAGTCATCTTAAAGAAAATGGTACATGCCTCATTGATGAATATCATTTTGGTCACCTTCAAAGTACTCCCCTTAGGAAGCTATGCACCCTTCCAAGCAAGTTTTAGGAATGGCTGTCAATGTTGGTGTATTATTCCTGTTGTCCTGAATGGCATAAAAATGTCTTCCTTTCATTATTTCCTTTATCTCTGAGTGAAGAAAAAATCACTGGGGGCCAATAAGATGAGTAGGGAGGGTTTCCAATACAGATATTTCTTCACTGGCTAAAAACTCCCTTACAGATAGTGCCGTGTGAGCTGGTGCATTGTTGTGATATGAAAGCCATGAGTGGCTGAAGAAAAGTTCAGGTCATGGTTGTCTAACTTTTTGATGTAGCCTTTTCAGCAGTTCCAATTAGCAAACTTGGTTAACTGCTTGTCTAGTTGGTACAAATACATAATAAATAATATATCTGGTATCAAAAAGGTTAGCAACATCATTTGACTCTTGATTTGGGTTGACAGAACTTCTCTGGTCATGGAGAATCGGCTGATTTCCATTGCGCATTTTGACCCTTTCTTTCAGGTCATATTGGGACACCCATGTTTCATCACCAGCAGTAACAGCCCAAAATATTGTCTTGCGTCTTCAAAAGATCTTGGCAAATTTGAACTCTCCTTTGCTCTTTTTCATCAGTGAACTCTTTGATATTTGCACACATCTTTCCCACGACCAAATTTTCAGTTAATTTCTCATAATCAGCTGACAATTTGGATGCATAGTTCAATGATTTTTTGCAATGTTTTCATCATTTCTGCTCATTACTGTCTGCCCTGACCTCTCTTCATCACTGATGCTTTCTCTTCCTTCAGAAAAATGTTTACTGCTGTTTTCTTCATGGCATTATGCCCAAAAATGTTTGTACACTGCTGTTTTCTTCATGGCATTATGCTCAAAATGTTGGACTAACATGTCCTGGATTTCACTTCCATTCGTGCGAAATTTAATAAGGAATTTAATGTTGGCTCATCATTTTAATTTAAGCTCGAACATTCTCACAATAGCACACAAAAACACACAATAACAATAATGAAGGCTACTTAGCAAGACACTACCATGCACTAACACAAGCACAGCTGTGAGACACTGCTCATAACCAGGTTATGAAACTTTACCCAGCTGTTTGTAAAGTGCTGCCAATGTAAGCACATGGTGGCAAGTCTGCAAACTTAATTGTCAGAACTTTGTATATCATATTTTCTTTATCCACTCATAAATTGAAGGGTTTTTAGGTTTGTTCCACATCTTTTCAATTTTGAGTTGTGCTACAATAAATGTTAGAGTGCAAGTATCTTTTTGATAAAATGACTTCCTTTTTTGGATGAATATCTACCATTGAGACTGCTGGATCAAATTGCAGGTCTACATTTAATTCTGTGAGAATTTTCCATACTGTTTTCTTTAGGGATTTTATGAATTGCGGTCCATGAACAGTGTATAAGCATTCCTTTCTCTCTGAATCCACACAAGTGTTTATTGTTTTTGAACTTTTAAATACTGGGCATTCTGATAAAGATAAGGTGGTATCTCACTGAAGTTTTAATTTGCATTTTCCTTATGATTAGTGTTGTTGAGCATTTTTTCATATGTTGTTGGTCATTTGTCTGCCTTCTTTTACAAACTTCTGTTCATGCCTTTTGCCCACTTTTTGATGGTTGCTTGTTATTTTCTTTGGTTGAGTTCTTTGTAGAGTCTGGATTGTCAGGCTTTGTTCTAGGTATAGTTTGTGAATATTTTCTCCCATTCTGTAGGTTGTCTGTTCACTCTGTTAATTATTTTCTTCACTGTGCAGATGCTTTTTAATTTGATTAAGTTTCATTTATTTATTTTTGTTGTTGCTATATTTGGCCAGACAGATTCACAGCTGAATTCTAACAGGCCTACAAAGAAGAACTGGTACCTGTCCTATAGAAATTATTTCATAACATCAAGAAGAAAGGAATCCTCCCTAACTCATCCTATCACCTTAATACCAAATCCAGGAAAGAACGCAACAAAAAAAGAAAACTGCAGACCAATATCCCTTATGAACATAGATGCAAAAATCCTTAGCAAAATATTAGGAAACCAAATTCAATAGCCCAGAAAAAAGATAATCCACGTTAATTGAGTGGGTTTCATCCCAAAGATGGAAGAATGGTTTAACGTATTCAGATCAACAAATGTGATTCATTATATAAACAGAAACAAAAATAATGACCATGTGATCATCTCAATAGTTGCAGGAAAAGCATTTGATAAAATCCAGCACCATTTTATGATTAAAAATCCTCAAGAAACTAGAGTAGAAGGAACATACCTGAACATTTTAAAAGTTTGGGTGTGGTGGCTCACATCTGTAATCCTGGCACTTTGAGAGGGTGAGGTAGGTGGATTGCATGAGCTCAGGAGTTTGAGACCAGCCTTAGCAAGAGTGACATCTCATCTCTACTAAAAGCAGAAAAATTAGCCAGGTGTTGGGGTGGGCACCTGTAGTACTTGGGAGGCTGAGGCAGGAGGATTGCTCACGCCCAAGAGTTTGAGGTTGCTGTGACCTATGATAATAACGTGGCACTCTACCCAGGGCAACAGAGTGAGACTCTGTCTCAAAAAAGAAATAAAGAAATGTGACAAACCCACAGCCAACATCTTACTGAATGGGAAAATGTTGAAAGCATTCTCCCTAAGAACTGGAATAAGATAAGAATGCCATTGTTACCACTTCTATTCAATATAGTACTGGAAGTCTTAGCTAGAGTAATCAGGTAAGAGAAAAAAATAAAGGGCATCCAAATTGAGAAAGAGGAAGTCAAACTATTTCTTTTTGCTGGCATGATCTAGTATATATAAAAACCCTAATGAGTCCATCAAAAGAATCCTGAAATTGATAAATAAATTCATTAAAGTCTTAGTTTACAAAATTGATGTACATAAAACAGTAACATTTCTACATACTAATAACAGTCAAGCTGAGAGTCAAATCAAGGACTCAAAAATCATTCACAATAGCATCAACAAAAATAAAATACCTAGGAATATACTTAACAAAGGAAGTCAAAAACCTCTATAAGGACAGCTACACAACAAAACACTGATGAAAGAAATCATAGGTGACACAAACAAGTGGAAAAACATTTCTTTCTCATGGTTTGCTAGAATCAACATTGCTAAAAGGCCCATATTGCCCAAAGTGATTTACAGATTCAACACAATCCCCATCAAAATACTAGCATCATATTTCACAATCTGGAAAAAATAATCCTAAGCTTCACTTAAAATCATTAAAAAGGCAGAATAGCCAAAACAATCTTACATAAAAAGAACAAATCTGGAGGCATCACATCTGACTTCAAATTACACTACAAGGCTATAGTAACCAAAACAATATGGTACTGGTATAAAAGTAGAAACATAGATCAAGGGAATGGAATAAAGCCCCAGAAATAAAACCATGACAACCAACTGATCTTTGACAAAGCAGACAACAACATACACTGGGGGAAAGTAAGCCCTATTCAATAAATGGTGCTGGTGAAATTGGATAGCCACATGCAGAAGGAGGACCCCTATCTCACCCCATATAAAAAAATTAATTCAAAATGGATTAAAGACTTAAATGAGTGGCATGAAACCATAATAATTCTAGAAGAAAATGTGGGATAAACTCTTCTGGACATTAGCCTAGGCAAAGAATTTATAACTTCAGAATATTCTTACCAAGAGGATTCTATTTCTGTCTTGTCTGCTACTATAATATAATGTCTTATGTAAATGAAGCTTGAGGTGGTGCTTTTTAGAAGAGCAGACTTCCAGTCATGTGAGATTAACTTCTCTGAACAGCTGCTTTTGAACTTGCAAAGTGAACTATTTCTAATTCTGAGAATTATTAGGATTAAAAAAAATCATATAGCTGGGAGTAATAACTATTAAGCATCTACTACAAGCTGAGAACTATTTCACTCTACTATTATTAACTTGCTAGAATACTACATATTCTCAGGGGGGCAGTACTGCAGACTACTTTTCTTTGGGTGATATGGAAGTCTCATTGGATTTGAAGCTATGGAGTTAATTTGAAGACAGTTGGCTAGGGGCACTACAGCTGCTTAGGTAATCGTACCATCGCTGCCTCCTTTTAACAATTTTTTTAATGGCATAAAGTCTTTCGGGTTTATCGTTTGAAATAATGCCTTATAGCACAACCTCTTTCTATTTCCACTGCAACAATGTCTTAAACTGCTTCTTCAACTCCTATATTCCCATCTTTCCATTACTACACACGCCTGCTATATTCATCTTCCTAAATCACCCTCTCCCAAATTGGCATCACTTAGAATCATGGTTACAAGGTATTATGATTTCAAGGAGTTTTTCCACCTGGCCTCAAAAAATGGCAAAGTAAAAGCTAGAAACTACTTTTACTTCAACATTTTTTAATGCAAGGGTTTTGGAAGTGGGAGGATAGACACCTTTCAAAATATAGGATATTCTATCAATTTGATAATTTTTGTTTTCTGTTTATGTTTTGAATTATGTTTAAAATTCCTTAGAGTTCTTACTTTCTTTTTCAACTGAGACCATTAAAATTTTTACCACAGATAAGTTTTCAGAAACACTAAAGTGTACAGCTCCTCTAGTAGGTGTTTAGAACAAAAACTAATTTCTAAAGCCAAGCCCCAGTGAATGTTTACAGGGAGCAGAAAAACGAGTGGAAATAATTTCCCATTAACTCTACTCTGTGGCCACTTTGCTATTTTCTTTCCCCCTCGCTCCTTTAACCTAATGAAATGTCCCATTGCATCACTCACCCCTTGTAGCCGGAAAGAGTTTCAGTCTCACAATCCCTGATCATACACATCCTGCCTGCTCATCACGTGGATTGGGGTTAAAAAAAAAAAAAAAAAGGAATGATCCTACTGCATATGAGATCACGGAGTTTAATTCAAGTAGCTTTACATTAACTCAGGCAAGTTTCTTAAAACACTGGGGTAAAAAAATGTGTAGCACATGTAGTTCCTGATATATCATAATTGTTCAATGGTAGTTTTCATACAATAACTTTATTTTGGGTTATGAAAACAAGAATGGAAAAGGCAACATTGTTCTACTGGTATTTGTAGGCACTTAGTCATGAACAAAATGTAACTAAAAATTCTGAGTCATCTTCTTTACTTCCTTTATCTCAAACCATTTGAAAACCACTCACTTGGTCTACTATGGCATAGAGCAGAAACTACAGTCATCCATCCTGTAACTACTTTTTGGTCAATGACAGACTTGTTACATGACAGTGGTCCCCTAAGATTATAATGCTGTATTTTTACTGCACTCTTTCTGTGTTTAGATATGTGTAGATACACAGAGACGTACCTTATGTTTCAGCGGCTTATGGTATTCAGCCAAGTGGCATCTTGTGCAGCTCTGCAGCTGGGGAGCCACAGGCCACACCTCACAGCCTCCGTATCTGGTAGGCTGCACCCCCGGGTGTGGGGAGGTTCTCTCTGTGTTCTCTCTATGATGTTCCTGTGGTGATGAAATCACCCGGCCATGCATTTCTAAGAACATATCCCCATAGTCTGGCAAAGCATGACAGTGCATGTTCTCTTACTGGCATGTGGAGAATGAGTTTCTGATTATTCCTTAGATCTACGTTAGTTGTCATCAGAGCTTGAATTATTATTAGAAAGTATGATTTCAGAGAAACAAAAATTAATCCAAATTCTTTCCTTAAATATTAATTCCATGCATATGAAAAGGCAAACTAAGGAGCAGGTAAATCTGGGAAAGAGGGATCATAGGACTAGTGGTGGGACGGTCAATAAATCCTTAGAGGGAGGCTCAACGGAAACAGATTCTGTTTAAGCAGAACAGTAAAGGTCACCCTTGCTTGTTTTTGCTGCTTCAGGGAGAGGAGAGGCAGACCAAAATATATTTAAGGGCTTAACGTAGAATGAAGTTGAGACTGTCTGGGTTATCTGACTGCTGGACTTTTTCAGTTCCACTGGATTCTAAACAAAGTCCATCTGTGAGAAATGTTCGAAACCCACAATGAGAAAACACTCACAGGACATAGGATGACAAAGACTCATTGAAAACAAACTAGATTAAAAAAAAAAGAAAGAAAAAGAAAGAAAAAAAGCAAATTTAAGGGAGCTGATATGCAGGATTTGAGACCTAGTAATATGTAAATATCACCTGTAAATAATCATAAAATAAGGTACTTTGATGCACCATATGAAAATCCCTTTCACTTTCTTCCTGAGAAATTTGTAAATATGTGAACATTTATTCAAAATCTAAGAGAGTGAATTTTGATATGTTGAAATATGGCACCAAATTTCTATTTTCTTTTTTTTTTTTTTTTGTACAGATAGAGTCTCACTTTATCACCCTCCGTAGAGTGCCATGGCATCACATAGCTCACAGCAACCTCCAACTCCTGGGTTTAGGCTATTCTCTTACCTGAGCCTCCTGAGTAGCTGGCACTACCAACGCCCGCCACAACATTGGCTATTTTTTTGTTGCAGTTTGGCTTGGGCCAGGTTTGAACCCGCCACCCTCGGTATGTGGTGCCAGTGCCCTACCCACTGAGTCACAGGCGCTGCCCTATTTTAAATCCATTTTTTAGAGTGAAGAACCTTTATCTAAAGTAGCTGCTCAAGTGCCGATTTGTCCAATATATATTCATTAAACATCTGAGACATTTACATGGTAGTACATTTCTTTAAATGTGTGAAGACAGGATGAAGAGGGCGAGATGGTGGGGGTGCCTCTTTCCCTCACCAGCAGGAAAGCAGGCAGATGTAAAAAGCAAATCTTCGGAGAAGGAGTGGGCATGAAAAACAAACAGGTCAGTCACTCAGATCAGATGTGAGCTAAGATGGCTCACACCTGTGCCCTTTACTTTCTAGAACTCCAGGTCCTTTGGATGAAAAATGAGATTCTAGGTCAAACTCAGGAAGAATGAAAGTGAGGGATCACAACAAGAAGAGGACCACAAAACTACCAACAGTTTACAATACCGCACTGGAAGCAACTGATATTTAAATTCCCAAGGAAGTTGTGGCTGATGGAGAACGGCAGGATGAAATTGGAAAATACTTGTGGTGTGCTCTGAGCTGCCTGGATAGTTCTCTCTGGTGACTTGAGAGCAACCTTGAGCTTCCTCTCTATCACCTTAGGTCTGACACTGACAAGGGATTGAACCTCACCACACAATGATCCTTGCCTATGAGCCAATGAATCATTTCCACTTTGGAATCAGAACTTATATTTTCATGCAAAAATTTAGTTATTAAGAGACTAGATAAGTAAAACCTAGGATAGAGGATACAAAATAAAAATTTGAAGGGAATTTTTTGAGAGTTTTGTATTAACAAGATGGGAAGGGAACTTTAATCTAAAGTGCCTATAATCAAACCACTTTAGATCACTGAATTCTCTGCTTTCAATATCCATGTAATGGAATATAAATTTTAAAAATATTTTTGTTCAGCAGATTAATTATCAATTTCTCCCCCCCCCAAAGTCTTAGTGTAGGGTAGAAATGTGCTCTAGGAAGCATTCTTAGATTATGCAATTTTAGAGTGACAGGGGTCTTAGAAATTAAATACTCCAACATTTACATTTTATACTAGAAATAAAGCTGAAAAGATCAGAACAGACATAGTCAAAGTCACCTAACTCATTCATTTATTCTTAAATATTTGTGTGGTCTACATGGTGTGTGCCAGGCATGTGTATCAGACAGTGAGAAAGCCAGGACAAGAACCCTGGGACTCTCTACTTTATCCCAGTGGCCTTACTACTAAATCATAGGTGCTGGGTAGACCATGAGGCTCCAGAATTTTTATACTGTTTCCTTCAGAGGCAAATGATGTCAAGTAGTTGAGTAATTATAATCTGCTTCCCTGGACAAGAGACAGATCAAAGGATGCCTATGCCAGGTTGCTGCAATCAAATATGAAGTTCCCCTGACACTGTCAGATTTGTTCTTTGGCAAGAATAAATATTAGGAAAAAGTAGGGGGATCACTTAGGCTTCATTGGCCAGTCTTGAGAGCACTAGGCCCAGACTGAATATATGAAAGTTGAACCCATTCCTGGAGCTGCCAGAATTTCTGTTGCCACAGACTGAGGGTTATGAGGGATCTGCTGATGTCTATGCTTAGTGTGAAAGTCCACAAACTCAAGGGAGGGTAAAACACGATGTGAAAGAAGCATTAAGAAGCCAGAAGAGAGCCAAGTGCGGAGCACCCTCTGTGCTCCTAGCTCCTATGGAGGCTTAGGTGTGGGAGGATAATTTGAGTCCACAGAGTGCTATGATTGAGCCTGTAAATAGCCACTGCACTCCTGTGAATATAGTGAGCCCCCAAGCCCCACCAACTGCCCCTAAAACCAAAAAAAAATCCAAAGACAAACAAAAAACAGAAACCAGAAAAGGAAGGTAATATTAAGGTTTTTGAACTGCAGCAAAGTTGGAATTTATTTTGCTAAAGAATAACAAAATCAATTCACAGCTTTAAAATCTCTCAATATAAACCTAATGCAATACTACTACTTAAAATTTAGTATTAAATTTCTATAATATATTAAGCAATTATCATAGTAATGAATGCATATGAAAACTATGGGATTCCATTATATGTAACATCAAGATGAAAAAGTAAAGGTCTATTTCAAATGACCCAATGTTAGCAGATAGAGAGAGATATTTGCAGGTCCATGATCTCCTCTAGTCCAACGAGTTCCTTTGGGATCCAGCTTCAGATTTTCATAATAATGTACCAAAGTCTTATCAGTGGCAGTGAGAATCTGAAAAAAAATTGTAGGATAATAACAAGGTTATGGCTCAAGTTTAAATATTATCAAATAAACTTAATTATGACAAGTAAAATATACCCTGTCTATAGCAATCAGTGGAGCTGCATTTTGCAAGGTAGCTCAAAAGCGGCAGAGAATAAAGGAGTTAATGCTGTGTCTTGTGATAAATACTCCTTGGATGATCGTACTCTAAGCCTCCACTTAAATCCTCTTTGATAGAAAGTGCATATAGTTAATAGCTTTTGAGACTTCCTGTCTTATTAGAATAGTGAGGAAATTGGTAGGTCTTCAGAGACCTTAATATCTCATAATATTTGGGTATTATTTAAGTTCTACTTGAAACTTCGGGCAGAAGTGACCCTCCACAGAGAGTTTTCTGCTCACATTAACTCACATGAAAGGAGATATTGAGAGAAAGGAAATTTATTATCCTATACATTTCATTTAATTTTCTTTTTGATGGGATTACCAGTAGATAAGGAATCCTTTAGATTTCAGTAGGTAAAAAGACCATCATAATAGTGCTGGGAGTTAATGGAGAAATGGAGACAGGAGTTTAGGGCACTTCAGGTAGTTTCAAAATTGATTAAGCAGAAGTATTCAGTGAATGCCTATGACTGGATTGGTGCCCGCTTGGAAGGTAGTATCTGGTGATATGCCAGATAGCAACATTAATTTCAATTATCTTGAATTAGGACATTTGAGCCAATATTTTCTCCTTAGCAGGTTTTCAAGTTTTATTTCATTCTAGTCCAACCCACCCCACATTCTTACTGTAGAAATAGAGTGTGATTTCTATAACCTAACTCTGTCACTTGCCTGCTAAAATCTTTCCAACGAGTCACTGCATAGCTCAGGATAATGAGTCAACCTCTGGGCACCGCTGACCCCGTGTATTTCTGCAGTCTTACCTTTCTTGTCCCTGTTCTATCTTTTATACTTCAGGAATAATGAACTGGTTTGGGAGTATTGTACCTATGACTTTCTCTGTCTTAAACATTCCTTCCCCTCACTCTTCAGCTGGCAAACTCCAAACCACCCCTCAAAATTCACCTCAAGTGACTCTTTGAGATTCACTGAACCTTTCTTCTGCTAGTTGAGTTAGGGTCAGTATAAGGTAGGTTAAGATTCCTTCAGAACTGCAAAACTCCTAGTGAGAACATTTAATAAATTTATTGTTCTCTTTAAGCCTAACACAGCATCTGGAACCTAGATAAAGATTTGTAAGTGCTTATTGAACAAAGAAAGAGTAATAGAGCCAAAATTCAAATATTTTAAATCCTCTGAGACAGCCATCATTCAAGTATTTTGAAAAACTTGAGGTCACAAGTATGAAACTCCTATATAATGGAATACTATACAAATGCTATTACAATAGAATAAAGTACCCCTGGAGATATCACCACTTGTGATTAGATAAAAATATGTGGTATAAAAAAGTATATACAGACTGTGTTGTTTTGGTAAAAGAGAAGATAAGTATAAATAGGAAGATAAAATTTTGAAAGAATGTTAGCAATGGCTGTTTTAGAGTGGTATGATTATTATTTTTAATGTTTTATCTGTTTATATTTTCTAACATACATATTTGGCCTGTAATATAAAAGGGGAAGTATTTTAGGCCCTAGAATGACCTCCTTGAGAAGCCCGTCAGAGGAGTGTCTTTCAGGAACCCTCCTGCACTGCTGATGCCTTTGTGTCTGAGCTGGAGAAGACGTGAATCAGGCATCAGGACAGTCTTCCTTTTTCTCCCCATGACCATCTCACAAAAAGAAGAAATGTCCGACTTAACAAAGAAATCACGATATGTGTTTGGTGGAAAGGGCCACTGTAGTTTTTGTATGTGTCATGAGATAATCTCTACAGTGCCTGAGAAAAGCACACCAAGAACTGAAGCCCTCCACCAGGAGTTCCGTGTGGTCGTCCTACTGGAACTTATAGAACTTATCCATCCTCATGTGTTTGTTGGTTCATGTTTCTCTCAGAAAGTGAATCCTCTTTCAGCCCTCCAGAATGCGAATCCCCACCCCACATTCCTGACGGCTGGGCTCTGGAATCATCCTCTTCCCTAGCATGGAGTTTGCTAATCGTGTGGGGGACAGAGCAATCTTAGAGGATTTGTCCTAGATTAGAAAATGTTATGTGGAACATCAGCAGAACAGTTCAGGACTCCCGTGTGGATTCATCTACAATCTGATGACCTTAGAGATGTCCTCATCGTACATCCATATCCACATTAAAACATGTCTTTCTTTGCTTCAGGGCCAGGGAAATCCTGAGGATGCATGTGCAGGGCGTGCTCCTCCATCCTCTGTACACAAACAGGGAAGGCAGTGTCAGGACACATCCTCAGGTTGAACTGTTAGGGGATGAGACGATGGGATGGATAGTCTATATGTTGTAGAAAACAAACTTTCCTAGTTTCTAAAAGATTGCTAAGATTTTAGGATAAAGAGAATGAATGGATTTGAACTTCACATAGGGGAGTATACAGAAGAAAGTTAGCAAGAGAGGTTTTGTCTAGACAATATTCCTAAAGAGAACAGAGAGATACTTCTAAAAGGGAACTTAAATTTTTCATTTAGAAATATCTACAGTGAGCTAACTCTTCTCTCTCCACGTCCTGCTTCAGATCTGTATCCCATGATCTTGATCTCCAGGGTCCCTGAATCTTCCAGGCTGCTTTTCAGGTTATTTCCTCTTCCTAGAACACGCCCACCTTCCCCACTAACTCCTAGTGATGTCAGTCTTCTGATGTCAGATGCTGTGATATCTCCTCTGATGCTGAGAGTGCAGTAGGTCCCTAACTCAGTCACCTCCATGCCATTGTGTTTCTCCTTATCATAGGGGCTGCTACGGCGCATCCATTTCTCCCAGAAAGCAAAAATTAGAATGAGGCTCCTTAGAGTTGGTGCCATGTAAATGATCCAACAATGTATTCTTGCTGCCTCCAACAATGCCAAGCACCAAGTGAAACTCTAAACATATATCTTTTAAAAAGTATTAAACAAGTGATGTTGGATTGAGAATTATCTCAACTTGGATTTGAGAGGGGATCAGAGATATACATACAAAAAGTATTATAAAAGGAATTTTTCCAAAACTGAACCAAATCAGATTCTTTGTTAAACTTACACTCACAGAGTTTAATCCACTCACAGAGTTGATATCACTCATGATTTCCATAGCCTGTAGTAGGGCTCAGTAGTTACCCTGGAGAGGGCCACTGGAGGGAACGTGGTTTTTCAGATATAAACTTTCCACCTTTCTATTTTCTCTGTAACTGACAGACACTGAGTTGTCTTTGGAACATAAAGCCTTTGAGAATGTATTTCAGGACTATCTCAGTATCATTAAGCTGGGAAAAAGGAAATTTTCTCTGTTCATATTTCCCTCAATTCCCAAGGGTCTACTAGGGAAGAGTTACAGACTAAAAATAAGTTAGACTAATTTAGGCTCAGTGAGACAAGCTATTTCTCCTGTTGTACATAGCTATTTTCTTTTCCTTTTCAAACATCTAGTTATTTTATTAATTCTATGAACGCATCTATGTGGTATGAACAACACTAATGAGACTCTTGTGCCTTCTGAGATACATCCTTGAAAGTAATTTTTAGAATTCAGCTTTTGTTGAGCATCTATTATTTCTCTCTTCAATCACATTTTATTATGAATCATGTTTATCAGAACCACAAATCTTAAATCATCTCCTTGATTACTGACAACATGTTTGATTATGCAAGCAACCATATTCTCGACATCTAAATATTTTGGTTATAACAGGAAAATGAAATAGTTTATACATTTTCATTTCTTTGGTTTCTGTATTTCGTAGGCCACTTGAATATTTCAGTCCTTGTGATTTTATTTTCACACTCATATGTTTTATTAAAGTCTAGAAACTTTCTTCTTTTTCTTCCTTGCACACCGTGATCACCATTCATTAATGCTTTATCCACGGTCAAGCTCATTATATCTTTCAAGTTCCTCTTTCCAAGTTCTTTCAAGTTCTCCAAAATCTATCCATCATCATTACTTCTTCATGAGACTTTTTATGCAGATTCAGTTTGATTCTCCAAGCGTATGGGATAGCTGGAAAGATCAATGACAAGTTCAGACAAGTTCAATATATTTCTATCACTTTAAGACCTTTCTTAAAGTCTTGAGTAACTCTTCCATTTTTCTGCAGTCTCTAACACTCCGACTTCATCACTTACTCCCTACACCTGTGTCAGGTTTACATTTTGCTAAATTAATAAAGATTGAAGTAGTTGAATTCGTTGTAATATGTATGACGTAGTCATAATATGACAAGTAATCCTCGTGTACTGACCTTACACCAGACACTAAGAGCTCAATGATGAGAAGGGTAGAAAAAATCCCTGCACTTAGTGGATCCCATAATCCTATCATGAGAAACAGTAATACTTTATATGTCAAATGATGGTACAGGACAGAAAGAGAACTGAGAAAACAGAATAGAGAGTGATGCCCTGAACTTTGCTTGCAAGAACACATTATTTTATCTTGTATATTTGGAGAAGGCTACTCTGATGAGGAAACAGAAGACAGAGACAGGAATGAAGGCATGGAGGCAGCTGTGCTGAGAGCCACAGGGAGGGTCATTCCGGATGGAGGGAACACAGACAACTAAGGCCTGAAGAACCAGCAATCTCTGGGTTTGAGAAACAGCAAGAGACAAGTGGAATGCAGAACCAACACCTCTACAAGTTGCTGCAGGAACTACATGTGGTAACCCCTCAGCCAAGCAAGTCACACAGCCAGCTTCAGAACTGATGGTGAGAAAACTGACTCCCCCGTCAGCAGGAGAAAGTGCAAAGTCACGTGGTAAAGGACAGGGAAAGAGGAAAGGGTGAAAATTAAGACTCTTAGAAAGTCTTTACCTACATCTCTGATTATGTACACAGTGTAAAACCTTAAAGTAGGAACTATGGGATCCTATGACACAAGTGATCTTTTGAGTTTTTTCATTAACACAATTAATGCAGCAAATAACTGATTTTTTTTGGTATTAAATCCCCCCCGTCTTCCTAGGAGAAAGTCAGTTAGTTCATGATGAGCATGATTTTTAGGTATTTATGTGGTGCATGGTAATGAGTAAAACTGCCTATAACTTTCTTTTCCTACATTTTCTAATATGTTTTGATATTCAGACTATGCCAGTCTGAATTTTGCCATTCTGTGGCTAAGTTGTTGTGAGATTGGCATCATTACTTCTTGAAATGTTTAGGGAAATTTGCCAATGAAGCCATTGACATTGTTTTTTTTATGGAACAGTTTTAAATATGGATTCAATCTTTTAATTAGGAACTATAAGAATTCTTATTTCTTCTTGTGTTAGTTTTGATAAAATGTATTTTTTTAATGAATTTTCTTTGTTTTTATCTTTCCATTATTTAATATCTGTAAGATGTACAGCTATGTTACATTTTGAACTTCTGTAATTGATTTCTTTGGTATTTTCTGTTTTTTTCTTGATGTCTTCTAATAGGTTTATTAATTTTATTAATAAAATTATGTATTATCTGCACTACAGTACTGTTTTTCATTATACTGGTGGTATTACCCAATGCAATTAGACAGTATTAAGCAGGCAGAGTCACAGGGGTTTTGAAAACATAGAAACATGGGGCCAAGTGCTGTGACTCGCACGGGGCCAAGTGCTGTGACGGAGGCAGGTGGATCGCTTGAGCTTAGGAGTTTGAGAACAACCTGAGCCAAAGCAAGACCCTGTCTATAAAAATAGCTGGGGGTGTTATGGTGGTGCCTGTAGTCCCAGCTACTCCGGAAGCTGAGGCAAAAGGATTGCTTGAGCCCAAAAGTTTGAGCTTGTTGTGAGCTATGACACTACCGCACTCTGCCTAGGGTGATCAAGTGACACTGTCTCAAAAAAGAAAAGAAAAGAAAAGAAAAGAAAGAAAGAAAAAGAAAAAATAGAACACTATCTCTAATTGAAAATGATATGACAGTTACTACCAGAAAATCTTGAATAACCAATGATAAAAATAACTGAAACAATTTATTAATGTGATATAATATAAAACTAACAGAAATTAATGTTCTAAATGTAAACAAAAATAACAATTTAGGTTATATAATGGAAGATAAAATTATATTTAAATAGAGTGATAATATTAAAGAACTTAAGAATGTGATTAACAAGAAAGATGTAAAACTTATATGAAGAAAATTTTAAAACTATTCAGAAAGACACAAAAATAGATTTGTTCAAATTGAAAAGACATCCCTTGTATTTGGATATGATAACTCAACATCATAAAATTGTCAGCTTTTCTTAATTTATAAATGTAATGTAACTCCTTTTTTTTTTCTTTTTCTTTTTTCTTGAGACAGAGCCTCAAGCTGTGGCTCTGGGTAGAGTGCTGTGGCATCACAGCTCACAGCAACCTCCAACTCCTGGGTTCAAGCGAGTCTCCTGCCTCTGCCTCCCAAGTAGCTGGGGCTACAGGTGCCCACCACAATGCCCGGCTATTTTTTGGTTGCAGCCGTCATTGTTGTTTGGTGGGCCTGGGCTAGATTCGAACCTACCAGCTCAGGTGTTTGTGGCTGGTGCCTTAGCTGCTTGAGCCACAGGCTCCGAGACATGTAACTCTAACAAAAGTGCTAACAAGCATTTTTTCCCCTGGTGTTAGAAAAGTTGATACCAAAGTATATATAGAAAAATATGCACACAAGAATGGCTAGGAAAATACAGAAAAGTGCTAAGAGAAGAGAACAGTCTTAAAATATATTAAAATATTTTATTAATGCTCTACAATTAAAAAAGTGTGTAACTCACAAATGAATAACCAAAGATATTGATAAAATAGGATTGTAAGTCTAAAAATTGAAATAAGTACACAGGAAACTGAGTATGTCATAAAGATGAGAGCTAAAAAGACTGCTACAAGGTGAGGTTTTTTTCAGTCCTAGAGACAGAAGAGGCAGAGTTTCTGCTGGGGTAAGTAGATAACCATTTGGAAAAAGATACAGTTGAATACATAACTCACCTATTACACAAGGATAAACTCCAAAATGAATCAGACACATAGATATAAAAAGGAAGGCCTGCAGGCACTAGGAAGTGTGTCTTCTCCCACACCTTGGCTGCAGGGGAAGGCAATCTAACAACTGCTCAAAGTCTAGATTCAATAAGATTTAAAGAAGGCATGCCACTGTCTTCTGGCTCTCTGAAGTGAAACCACTGGCTAATTGAATTGTCATTCTCCTGTGTAGATTATGCCATTTTTCCATTGGTTTCTTTCCAGATATCTCCTTGTCTTATGGTTTACAGCAGTACACTATGCTACATCTATTTCCATATGGCAAAATAAGTTTCTATAAAACTCAAACCTGCCTCAAACTATTAACTCTGGAAAAAATATAAAAAAAATACACAAACACATGTAAAAATGAAAATGAATGAAAGTGGGATAACTGTTGAGGGGAGTCAAAACTTGGGAGAAGAGACGCACAAACGACCTTTCCCCCTTTATGACTTTATTACAGGACAGGCCGAAACAGCCACCACATGGGGTGGGTAAATCACTAGTAGAAAATTTATCATCTTTATGGGCTTGAGGACAAGAGGATAGCATTCAGGACAATCCCAGAAGCAGAGAAGTCAGGGAAGATTCCTCAAAGAGGAAAGCCAGAAAGGGATGATTTTCAAAATGTGTGACTAACTCTGGCCAAGTCTGGCGTGAACTGTGCGTGCAGGGGGCAGATTCAAAGTAGCACAACTAAATATCAATGAACTACATTGAGAGCTGAGTTGCCCCCAAGAAAATAGTTTTCAATATAAGAGTGATCAAATGCTGTTAAATTATATTTTCTTTCCAAATAAAAACATCAGACTTTTCCAGAGTCTTTAAAACATAATATTCACCTTGGCAAAGATACAATCCAAAATTAATTAAAAAATAAAGAATCAGGAAAATGTGACCTATTTTTATGAGAAAATATAATGAACAAGTGTTAGAGTTAGTACACAAGGTTTTGAAGGAGTTGCTAATAGCTATGTGCCATGAAAAATAAAATAAAATAAAATATTGATAGAAAATATCTAGGGCAGCACCTGTGGTTTAAGGAGTAGGGTGCTGGCCCCACATACCAGGGGTGGCGGGTTCAATCCTGGCTCCAGCCAAAAAATTGCAAAAAAAAAAAAGAAAAGAAATTATCTAAAGTAAAGGAAGATATAGCTGTGTAACTATAGAAACAAATATATATATATTTTTTTTTATTAAATGATAGCTGTATACATTAATGCCAACATGGGGTACAGTGTAGTGTTTTCATATACAATTTGAAATACTTTCATCAAGCTGGTTCACATAGATTTCATGTCATTTGCTTAGTCATTGTGTCAAAACATTTATATTCTAGTTCTAGAAAAGTTCACTTGTACCCTTGTTAGACAGATATATAGGTGATCTTTCCGGTCACCCTCCCACCACCCAGCTGCCATTCTCCCCTCCCCTTCCCCACCCCCTCCCCATATTCTTGGGCTAGAATTAAGTTGTATCTTTCATCTGAGAGCTATAAATTAGTTTCATAAAAGGGCTGTGTACATTGGATACTTTTTCTTCCATTCCTATGATACTTTGCTAAGAAGAACATTTTCCAGTTCCATTCATGTAAACATGAAGGAGGTAAAGTCTTCGTTTTTCTTTAGGGCTGCATAGTATTCCATGGTGTACATATACCACAGTTTATTGATCCATTCGTGGATTGATGGGCACTTGGGCTTCTTCCATGATCTGGCAATTATGAATTGGGCTGCAATAAACATTCTGATACAAACATCTTTATTGTAATGTGATTTTTTTATCTTCTGGGTATATACCTAATAGTGGAATTGTAGGATTGAATGGCAGGTCTATTTTTAGTTCTCTAAGTGTTCTCCAGATGTCTTTCCAAAAGGAACGTATTAATTTGCATTCCCACCAGCAATGTGATTATGTATTGTCTCATTCATTATCTATAAAAAGTATCAAATTGAAATCCTAGGTATAAATAATATACTGTTTAAAATTTAAAAATTCATTGTATGGTTTTAACAGGAGAATTGAGATGACGGAGTGAGTGGTTCATGCTTATAATCCCAGTGCTTTGGGAGGCTGAGGCAAGAGGACCTCTTGATCCTGGGAGTTGTTTGAGGCTGAGGTGAGCTGTGATCTCTCCACTGTACTCCAGTCTAGGAGGGAGGGAGGAAGGAAGGGGGGAGACAGAGAGGCTCTGTCTCCAAAAAAGCTTAGAGATAGACCAATAGAAAATATCTAATATGAGGAAGAACAAGAAAAAAGATTAGAAGAAAGTACGCAGAGCCTCATGGACCTGTGGAATGATACTGAGTAGAACAATGTACATGTCCTTGAAATCTCAGAAGGAAATAAGAGAATGGGCCAGAAAAAAATTTGAGCACAAAATCATCGAAATTTTATCTAAATTCAGTAAGACACAGGTTTTTAGATTGTTTCTAGATCTGTATTTGCTTTTGATTCATCAATTCCATTTTCTAGGGTTTTGTTCCAAAGATGTACCTCCTAATATGAAAACACATATGCACAAGGATATTTATTGTGGCATTATTAATAGTTAAAAATATAGACACAGTTTCAATATCATACATTGAATATTATTTGAACAAATTATGATTAATTTTCACCAAAGGACAGCAAAATTTTCTTAAAGGGAAGGGAGGAATTGGGGGTCCATACAATTTTTTTTTTTTTTTTAGGGACAGAGTCTCACTTTATCGCCCTCAGTAGAGTGCTGTAGCGTCACAGCTCACAGCTCACAGCAACTTCCAAATCCTGGGCTTAGGTGATTCTCTTGCCTCAGCCTCCTGAGTAGCTGGGACTACAGGCACCCATCACAACACCCAGCTTTTTTTTTGTTGCAGTTTGGCCAGGGCCGATTTGAACCTGCCACCCTTGGTATATGGGGCCGGTGCCCTACCCACTGAGCCACAGGCACTGCCTCATCCATACAATTTTTATTACAACTGCTTAACTCTGTGGTTGTAATCAAAAAATGGCCATAAACAATACATTAAAAGATGTGCATGGCTGTGTACCAAGAAGGCATCATTTACATAAACAAATGATGAGTCAGATTTTGCTTGTGGACCATAATTTGCCAACATCTGATTTACACAATGGAGTACTGTGCATATATTTAAAAAAACATTTGAGAAGGATTTCTATAAACTGACACAGTGATTTTCAGAGGCTGATCAAAAGTGCCAAATCTAGGACCATTTGAGCAACAAAATAAATAATGGATATTAATCTCTCCAATAAAGTATATATCTGTGAATCAATGGATAATGGACAAAGGAACGGTAGGACAATAAAAGCTTTCATTCACTAACCATGGATTCAGGGACATGTATTGATACATATTTGTGCATATATAGTATATATGTTTTTATTCAAAGTGTTATTACTATTTTTTCTTATAGTAAAATGCCAACAAATGACTACCTGGAAGAAATGATAATATTAGGAAAGCCATATTTTATAATCATCCCAGTGATAACTGATGCAGGCAAGAATCATCAACAGATGCTAAGATTTGTGGTTGTTATATTAGAAACAAAGAATTGCATATGCTCAAAGTGCAGCCTCATAAACTACTAATCAGTCAACAAGGGAAAATAACAACTGCACACAGAATCCTAGATTATGGCACCTTAACCAAGTGGTCAAGGTCAACATGACCAGGAATGGACAAACGGACGTCACCTAACTTCCTCATGTGACCCACCGAGAAGGATATAACATCATTTCTATGGTATCCCTGCCCAAAAAGCATAACCTCAATCCAATGATGAGGAAACACCAGACAAATCTGAACCGAGGGACACTCCACAGAGTGAGTAACTTGTCACCTGCAAAATGCCAATGCCTGATAACACAAGCTGAGAAGCTATTTCAGATCAAAGGACAATAAGAAGATGAAGCAAGTAAATGCAGGGTGTAGACCTGGATTGGGTCCTGTATCAAATAAACAATATTGCCAAAAAGGACATTATTGGAACAATTTGAAAGATCAGATTAAGATCTGCAGATTAGAAAATACAATGTGTAATGTTAACTACTCTGGCTTTTAATAGCTGTACCCAAATATTCTCATTCCTGAGCAATTTATACGGAAGTGTTTCAGAGTAAAAAGGGTAGTAGATCTTTAACTTACCCCAGTTAGAAATGGGATTAGAAATGGGTTAGAAAACATTTAGTATCTGTATAAACAGATGATGATATAGCAAATATGATATACAAATAGAAATAAGACAATTGGTGAATTTGAGTGAAGGATATATATATATATATATGTATATGAATTATTTCTACTCTCTAAAAACTGTTCTCTAAGTTTTGTTTGAAATTGTTTTAAAATTAAAAGTATAAAAGAGATAACTCCTTAAATACTTCCCACCCCTGTCACAGCAGAAGGTTCTCAATAAACCTGACTACTTCTCACAAAAATATCTACTTATGGATTCTGATGATATTTTACTAATTGTACATGAAGTATAACATAATTAAATTGTATGTAACTTTGTTTAAAATGTTTCTAGTTTTAAGGATGAAAATATAAATTTATCTTTTAGAAATATAATCCAAAAATGTTGTAATGAGAGCTGTGTGGTTTTTGTAGAGTTTGGACAAAAAAGGAAACTAAAAAACCAATGAATGTGAAGGATGCTCTGTGTCATATGACTTTATTGTCCTAGAAAACTAAACGTTTTGTCACTATCAAGGGACTTTCTTTATCCCTATCACAGAAATTAGAAACTTGAAATGGGATGGTTCTGTATACAAAATGAGTAATCAAGCAAGACAACATTTAAAATGTATCATTTGCTCAGATGTCAGGTAGTGATTGACAAAGAATCTGTTATCAGACGCTGGAAAGAGGGCAGTCACGTTATGTGGTCTTGTGCGGAGAAAAAAAATATCAAAAACTGTTACCTCCTATTACTTGGAAGACAGGCAGTATAACCAAGGAAGTTTTAATTGTAAGGAAGTGTTGAAAAGAATGAATGTTTAAAGCAAGTGTTGGTTGCTATTCCCTGTATTTGGCAATTTAACAGAAGAAAGATGGGCTCAGAATAGCACTGGAAGGTTTGCAAGCAAAACTAAGAAAGAGTCCTCGAGTGCAGAGACCTTTAAGGGTTAGAGAGGCCACTGCTTTTCACCCCCAACATTAAAATACAGCATTGAAAACTTACTTGGGCCACAAAGATCTATACATTTTAGCCTTATATCAAAAGTCAAATCAAAGGTGTTGCCATCGTGCTCATTGTTAAAATCCTGATGGATTTAGATGGTACAAAGAAAATCCTTTCAATCCTTTCAATGGCTCAGGATGTGACATGCCTAAGATGTGCGCATTTGTAAGAGATAGCAAGAGTAAGAAAGAGGCGGGGGGGGGGGTGCAATGACAGATGGCACATCTGTGACATATTAACTAGAAAACAGTGTGTGTAATCTTTGGCACATAAAAAAGCTGACTGCAAATACGTGGAAAGAAATTTTCTAAAGTCTTAGAAGAGTGTTTTGCCAAAGGAACCATGAGTCTGCGCTAAAACATCTGATGTATAAAAAAATGTTAAGTGACCTTTGGATTCAGCAGGAAACAGGACAAGATAGCAACTTTACCCACAAGGAGGGTACATGCTCCAATTTCTAATTCAAGGGTGTCCAAGCAGGATAACGGAGAAGGGAGAGGTTTCCATACAGTGAGTCAAAGACCATAGAGAATAAGGGCTGGGAAACCACTTTCAGGAAGCAGAATCAAGATCCAGGCAAGAAAAATTTCCAATCCCTACTGTGGGATCCTTCACAATGTCTGCCCAGAAGGATTTCAGAATTGCTTCAGAATAGAATCTGCTGCTATATTATTCGTCTTTTTTCTTTTTTGAGACAGAGTCTCATTTTGTCACTCTGGGTAGAATGCCGTGGCATCAGTCACAGTTCACAGCAACCTCAAACTCTCTCTTGTCTCAGCCTCCCGAGGAGCTGGGACCACAGGTGCCTGCCACAAGGCCTGGCTATTTTTTTTTTTTTTTTAACCCATGTAACATTTATTGAGAACCGACAAAATGCCAATATACATATCAGCTAGGTGAAACCGATGCTTGATACAGGGACATTTTTAGCAGATGATGTCGTTCTGTCATACGTAATATTTTTTGATTTATCTGAGGATAATTTGTATATTTTAGTGCATCATATTTTTAGAGGTGAAAAGAACTTACAGACTAACCCTTATCACCATCTCTGCTGTATAAGATTGTTAATCACCATGAGCTCTGATCTAGGCAAGAGGATAATTAGGTTGCACTTCCAACTCTGTCACTGACTAGGCTTAGGCTCTTAAGTAGATAGTTTGCTTTTCCAGTACTATCATTTCCTCACTTCTCAAACAATGCGTTTAGCCTAAAAGATCTGCAAGGGCTATTTCATATTTCACTGATTCTGAGATTAACTCTTTTTTCTTCCAAATTTTAACATCTCTGAACTCTGGTTTCATCTGACGGTCAATAGCATATTATAGTATAGTTGGCAGCATTTTTCCTTAGTTTTGTTTGTTAAATAATGGTATATCTTTTTTTTTATTGAATGGTAAACTATGTACATTAATGCACTTCTGGGGTACAGTTTGGGGTTTTCACATGCAAGGCCTGGCTATTTTTAGAGACAAGGTCTTACTCTGGTTCAGGCTGGTCTCGAACTCATGAGCTCAGGCAATCCACCTGCCTTGGCCTCCCAGAGTGCTAGGATTACAGGTGTGAGCCACCACTCCTGGCTTATTTGTCTTTTCCAATGAAAGTATTTTCTTCTTGTGATTATTCTGTCCCAGTTCCATCACTGTATATTGGGTATGTATTCAGCAAATCACTTTTTTCTGTTGTTCTTTGTTCTCCAAAGCAAAAGGAGTTCACAGCTGTTATAAAGACCATAAACTCACCAAGCCTGCAGTCAAGATTACTGTTCTTCACCAACAGAAAATGGATTTGGAGTTTAATGCTGTGAATGGTTGTGACATTTTGATTGTTCTCTTGAGAGTTAAAGAGTTTTGCACTTGGAGGAGAAGGTGAGTCTGACACTGTGGGTGTATCATGGCAGTCACCCATGTTGTTCCACAAACATCCATGATTCTTTGATTTCTGGGCAGATGAAAGGACCGTACTTTCTGGGCCCTGGCAGTTGGAGGAGGCCATCCATATAAACCGTCTTACAAAACAGATTGTGAATAACGTGACTGTGTCACTTTTGACCCAGAGATTTTAATTACCAATTTGGATTCCAGAGATTTTTCCCTCCTCTGTTACAGTGATGGCAATGTTACAAGTAGTGGCGGCTCCATCAGTGTCTGTGCCGGAGTAGATCAGGGAGTCTCGATCTGAACCAAGAAGGACATCAACATTTATTAAGTTACTGAAATTTGGGGGATTTTTGTTAGCACAACATACTCTTCTGAACTGTTCTGTCTGCTTTTCAGGTTTTTAATTGCAGTGATGTGCTGCATAGCAATGATTTGGTCAGCAATGGACTATGTATATGACAATGGTCCCCTAAGGTTATAATGTCAAATTTCTAATGGGTATTTTCTATGCTTAGATACACAAATACTTACCTGCAGGTACAGCTGCCTACAGTATTCCGTACAGTAACCAGTAACAACCTGTCCAGGTAGCCGAGGAGCAGCGGGTTATCCTAGACAGCCTATGCCTGTGAGTGTACCATCCAGGTCTGTGCGAGGACACTCTATGATGTTTGCACAATGATAAAATCCTGAGAAGGATCCATTTCTCAGAGTATATCCTGGCCATTAAGCAACATGTGACCGTATGATGGTTCTAGGGTATAGATTTATTTTCATTTGTCCTTCCTGAGGGTCACAGGGCTACTTTCATCCAAGAATTGTTATCACCTGTTATATCTTCACATATAGATGCTCCATGCTCTATGCTCATCCTGTGATTCCATTTAAACTTATTCATTAGACTTTCTCGCTGTGTCCTCTACGGGCCTTCTCCTCTCATCTATTTTTTCAGTGTATGTCTCCATAGACTTCACTGTGGATGATACTTTTTTTGGTTTTACAAGTTTAATAATTTTGTTGAATTGTGTCTAATGTGCTTTTGAATGCATCCATTAAATTCTTAACTTACCTTTTCGCATTTTTGAATTCCTTTTTTTTCATACCTCCAACTTCATTGTGGACAATTTTTTTATGTTGTGATTTTTTTTCAAAGAATTTTTTATTTTTAATTATTATGGGGTTTTGATACAGGTATACATGTGTAATAATCAAACTGGGGTATCCATCGCCTAAAGCATTTATCATTTCTTTGTGTTAGGAGCATTCCACTCTTTTAGTTATTTTAAATTATACCATCACTTATTGCTCACTATCGTCACTTTGCTGTGCTATTAATTCTATCTACCTGTCCGTATTTTTCTACCCATTAGCCATCAGCCACCACTACTTTATCCCCCTCCTTCTACACTTCCCAGCCTCTGGGTAATCATCATTCTACTCTCTGTCTTTTTGAGATCAACTGTTTTAATATTTAGCTTTTACATATGAGTGAGAACATATGACATTTTTCTGTCTGTGCTTGGCTTATTTCACTTGACACGAATCTTCCAGTTCCATCCATATTGTTGAAAATTACAGGATTTTGTTCATTTTCATGACGGAGTAATATTACATTGTATATATGTAGCACATCTCCATCCATTCATCCATTAACAGACAAATAAACTTATTCCAAATATTAGCAATTGTGAATAGTACTGCAAAAAAGACAGAAGTACAGATACCTTTCTGACCTACTCATTTCCTTTCTTTTGGATCCCAACAGTGGGATTGCTGGGTCATGTGGTAGTTCTATTGTTTGTTGTGGAACTTCTATACTGTTCTCTGCAGTGGTTGTGCTAATTTACACTCCCACTAACAGTGTACCAGGGTGACCCTTTCTCCACATCCTCACCGGCATCTGTTATTACCTGTATTTTTGATAAAAACCGTTTTAAGTAGGGTGAGACGATATCTCATTGTAGTTCTCAGTTTCACTTTTCTGATGACTAATTATGTTCATTTTTCATGTACTCATTGAACATTTGTATGTCCTCTTTTGAGAAATGTCTATTCAAGTATTTTTATTTTTTTCTGTTGATCTGTTTGAGCTCCTCATATATTGCTGTTATTAGTTCCTTGTCAGATGTGCAGTTTGCAAATATTCTTCCCATACCATGAGTTGTCTTTTCACTTTGTTGATTGTTTCCTTTGCTGTGTGGAAACTTTTTAGCTTGATATGATCTCACTTGTCTATTTTTGCTTTAGTTGCCTGTGCTGTTGAAGTATCACCCAAGAAATCATTGCCCAGACCAATGTCCTGGATTGTTTTCCTATTGCTTTCTTTTAGTAGTTTCATAATTTCACATCCTTAATCCATCTTTTTTTAAATTAAATTATAGCTGTGTACATTAATGCAATCATGGGGTACAGTATGGTGTTTTCATATACAATTTGAAATACTCTCATCAAACTGGTTAACATAGCCTTCATGTCATCATTTTCTTAGTTATTGAGTTAAGACATTCATACTCTGCTTTTAGAAAGATTCACTTGTACCCTTCTAAGATAAACCATAGAGGTGACCCCACCAATCACCCTCCCTCCACCTATCAACCCCTCTTCCCTCCCCTCTCCCTTGATTTTATTTTTGAATGTGGCAAGTGATATGTGTATAATTTCATTCTTCTGCATATGGATATCGAGTTTTCCAAGTACCATTTATTAAAGAGACTGTTCTTACCCCAATTTATGTTCTTGGAACCTTTGTCAAAAATGACACATATGTCACTTTGGGATTATAGGCCAGATGTTCAAGACCAACCTGGGCAACATAGCAAGACCTAAATGACATATATATGTCACTCTAATTGTATGGCTTCATTTCTGGTTCTCTGTTCTACTGGTCCACATGTCTGTTTTTATACTAGTACTCTGCTATTTGGGCTAGTGCAGCTCTGTAGTACAATTTGGACTCATCCTAGAAAAAGCATTTTGAAGGGTGGACTAGGTGTTCGTGTCAGAACATATCTTCTTAAGAAGAGCATTTTGAAGTTAACTGTAGTGGTATTCTGCAATGAAGTATGTAGCATTCTTTTAGGATGAATTTGCAAACTTAATTGTCCTATCTTGTATGATGACAGCTTTGATGGCCATGCCAGAAAAAGAGTTCCAAATTTGCTTTGAAGGGTGGTCTAGGCATTGGCACTGGTGCAAAGCTGCTCAAGGGGAGGACTTCCGAGGACGTTGTAGTGATATTCAGCAATGAGGTACGCAGAACTTTTCCTAGGATGAATTTAAATTATACTACTGAGTTGGGTACATATTTTTATGTTTTCTTGCTGAACTGAGCCTTTTATCATTATATAATGACCTTCTTTGTCTCTTTTTATAATTTTTGTCTTGAAACCTGTTTTTCTGTTATAAGTATAGCTATTTTTGATCTTTTAATGGTTTCAATTTTCATGAGTTTTCCATTCCTTTGTTTTCAGTCTGTGTGTGTCTTTAAAGGTGAAGTGGGTTTCTTGTAGACGATATATACATACATAGTTGTTCTTTGGTTCTAATTATTTTGTGGTTCTCTTTTTTTCCCTCTTCCCTTCTTGCCTTCCTTTGTGTAAAATTGATTTTCTCTAGTAGTGTATTTTAACTTCTTGGTTTTCATTTTTTGTGTATGTTTTGTAGGTTTTGGGGGTTGTGGTTATGATGAGGCATGCAAAAAAAGTCTTATAACCAATTCTTTTAAAAAGATGACAACTTGACTCTGCTTACAAAAAACAAATAAGCAAAGAAAAAGCTAAAAGAATCTCCATACTTTGGCTCCATCCCCCACTGCTTATTGATTTCTTTTGTTCCCATTTACATCTTTTTATATTTTTAAAAAAGTGTTAAGTGAAAATATTTAATTCTAATTTATATTTATTTTTTAGAGACAAGGTCTCACTCTGTCACCCAAGCTGGAGTGCAGTGGCCTGATCAACTCACTGGGCTCAAGCAATCCCCTTGCCTCAGCCTGTAGCCAGGACTATTATCATGTACCACCACATCTGGCAATTTGTGTGTGTGTGTGTGTGTGTGTGTGTGTGTATGTTTTGGTAGAGACAGGTCTTGCTATGTTGCCCAGGTTGGTCTTGAACATCTGGCCTATATCCCAAAGTGCTGGGATTACAGGTGAGAGCCACTGCACACGACCTGTACTATCTCATTTTTAAACAGTTGTCCTAGTTATTGTTTTTGATAGGTTTACTTTTATTCTTGCTACTTAAGATATAAGTGCCTTATACACCATAATTACAATGATATAGTATTCTGTATTTATCTGTGTGCTTACTGTTACCAGTGAGTCTTATAACTTCAGATAACTGCTTACTAATGTCCTTTTCATTCAGATTGAATAATCTGCTTTCGTATTTCATGCAGGACAGGATCACTTGAGGCTAGAAGTTCAATACCAGCCTGGGCAACATAGCAAGACCTATCTCTACAAAATAATAAATAAATAAATAAATAAAAACAAAAATAAAACCCCAAATACTTCACCTTTTATTTGCTTGGGAAAGTCTGTATTTTTTCTTCACTTTCTAAGGATATCTTTGCAAGGTATTATCCTAGGACTGAGGTTGTTTTTCCTGTAGTACTTTGAACACGTCTTGCCACTCTCTCACAGCCCGTAAGGTTTCTACTGAGAAGTAGAAATGTATTGGAGCCTCTTTCTACGTTGCTTCCTGCCTTTTTTCTGGCTTCCTGTGGGACCCTTTCTTTATCTGTGACCTTCAGAAGCTTGATTATTAAATGCCTTGAGGTAGTCTTGTTTGGGTTAAGTCTGCTTGGTGTTCTATGACCTTTTTGTATATGAATATTGATATCTTTCTTTAGGCTGGGAAAACTGGCTGTTACTATCTTTTTTTTTTTTTTAGCAGAAAAAGATCATTTTATGTCTACAAGGTTGCCAGCAGTAGGAGAGAGAATAAACTAACTTTGGATTCCTTGTTTCAGTGACAAAACAATCTGGGGAGATTTTAAGGGCTGTGGTCAGGAGATCGTAGGTTATCTATGTCTGCTAATTAACCGTACCCAAAGAGAAAAAGTAAGTGTTCTTATATTTTCATAGCAGGGTGTGACTTACAACTTGGTACAGGGCTCTAGCCAGTTAGGCTACTATCCTTCCTAAGAATGTTACTATTTTTGAATAAAACTTCTACCCCACTTTCTCTACTTCTTCTTTAAGGCCAATAATTCTTAGATTTTCCCTTTTGAAGCTATTTTCTAGATCGTAAAGTCCTGCATCTTTTTTTTCATTCTTTTTTCTTTTCTTACTATGTATTTTCATATAGCCTATCATTAAGTTTATTAATTCTTTCTTCTGCTTGATCAATTCTGTTTTTGAGAGACTCTGATGCATTTTTTTTTTTTTACTTTTGTCAGCTACAAAATTTTTGCTTACATTTTAAAATTACCTCAAGTTCTTTACTAAATTTCTCTGATAGGCTTATGGAGTCTTTCCCTATGTTGTCTTGAAGTTCATTGAGCTTCTTCGAAACAGCTATTTTAAATTCTCTGTATGAAAAGTCATAAATCTCTATCACTCCAGGATTGGTCATTAGTGCCTTATTTAGCTTGTTTGGTGAGGTCATGTTTTTCTAGGTGCTCTTGATGCTTGTGTCTGTTCATCCATGTCTGGGCATTGAAGATTAGGTATTTATTCTAATCTTCATATTCTAGGCTTGTTTGCATCTAACCTTCTTGAGAAGGCTTTCCAGGTATTCAAAGGAAATTGAGTATCATGCTCTAAGTCTTTGGTTACTGGAGCCATATCAACATTAAGGGGTGTCCCGAGACTACTAACATGGCAACTCTTGCAGCCCCCTGAAGGACCACTTTGGTGGACTTAGGTAAGAGATAGAAGAATTCTGCGGATTGCCAGGCAAAGTCTCTCATTCTTTCCTCCCACTTTTCCCCAAACAGAAGTCTCATCCTCCATGCTGGGAGGCCTGAAGTTGGTGGATGAGTGACACCAGGCTTCTCTGATGGCCAACACAGCTGGGGTGGTGCCAATCCATAATCCATACCAACTCCTGCCTTTCTAATGCTTTGTTATTCAAAGCCCAAGACCTTTTCAGTCAAGAAGTTGCGAATACTACTGGGAGATCGTCCTTCCTTTCTGGGCAGTTGGTTCCCTTTGGGTCCAGGGCAGGTCTGGAAATGCTATCCAGGAGCTAAGGCCTGGAATAAGGGCTTTAAGAGTCTGCTTCATACTTTGTTTTGCTGTGGCTGAGCTGGTATCCATGTTGTAAGACAAAGTCCTCTATTCTCTTCCCTTTTCCTTCCTCAGGCAGAAAAAGACTTTCCCAGAAAAAGACTATACTACCTGGCATTGGGAAGGAATGACATGGACACTGCTTGGCTGCCATTGCTAGTGTCTCATTAGGTTACTTGCACCCCAAGCCCTCTGGCTCCGAGCCTAGCACAGCCACAGGAATTACACAAGAATTGTAGTCTTGTGGGCTTGCTGCTTTACTAATTTGTTCTGGGGGGATCAGACCACTTTTTTTAGCTGGTGGTGGGGCTAGCCAGTACCTAGCTTTCTGCTACTGGGATAGAAGAGTCCCCTCAGGCCAGGGCTGGTCTAAATGCTCCATGGGTTCTGGCAGAATTGTGCCCTGAATTGTGTTCGCCCCTGATAATGTGGCCTGTGCAATGTCCCCACAGTCATTTCACTCTCCCTTCTCCAAGCACATAGATTCTCTGCCCACCTGATGCTAGTGCACTGCTTCAGGGACATGGGGAGGGACGTGTAGGCAACCTAAGACTTTCTTTCCTGCCCTCTTCAGTGTCTCTTTTCTGAATATAACACTAACACCAGGTACTGTGATCACTCACCTGATTATTGGTTCTCATGAAGGTGATTTTTTTGGGTGGATAACTGTTCAATTTGGTCTTCCTGTTTCGGGACGATCACTGGAGGGTTCTATTCAGCCATCATGCTCCACCTTTTCCCCCAGCTACGTCTGTTGTAATTTTTAAGTATGATTTTATGTAAATGAATATGAGAAGGATAATTATTTTCAGGTTGTTTCAGTTAATTCTGGTACTTAGAATCCTTAAAATTCCATTCCTGTCACCTGTTTTTTGTTTGCCTCTTAGTTATTATTCATATTATTTTGTTTTTTAATGATTTTCTAGCTTTAATAGCTAGATATTTTATTATAAAAATAATTTGTAGAGATACTTTTAAGCCTCATATGGTATTTTTACCCTTCACTGAGGATTTTTATTTTCTTCTCCTAGGTAATGATGGCCTCACACAAACTAGAAATTTTTTGTTGTGCTCACTTGATTGTAAGACAATAATTTCATTATTATTTATTTTTTTGAGACCATCTCAAACTGTTGCCCTAGATAGAGGGCTGTGGCATCACAGCTCATAGCAACCTCCAACTTGGGCTCAAGCAATCCTCTTGCCTCAGTTTTTCTATTTTTAACCGAGACAGTGTCTCACTTTTGCTCAGGCTAGTCTCAAACTTATGAGCTCAAGCAATCCATCTGCCCCAGCCTCCCAGAATGCTAGGATTACAGGCATGAGGCACAGTGCCCTGCTAACAATAATTTCATTATTGATGTACCCTAGATAAAGACAAAGGACAAACAAGTTAATTTATCAGTCTCTCCCTTTGTACACATGGTTCTGTGGCCCTTTCCATGATTCTGGAAATCCACTTAGAGTAAAGCGTGAACTTTCAGTTGCCTCTCCTTTGAATACCTCCAGGGATAAAGTGGTCTGGGTGAATGGGATTGGTTCGTCTCTTTTAGCTATAATTGACATGTTTTTGTTTTAATTAGTCAATTTTATGAATCTTTTTCTTTATTGATTCAGTTTTTGGTGAATGCTTAGAATGGCTGAAGATTTCATATTTTAGTCTATTTTATATATTTTTAAAACTTTAAACTATTTTTATTGACAAATAAAAATAATAAAAATTGTATATATTTATGATGTACATTATGATTTGATGTATGCATACACTGTGGAATGTCTCAATCAAGCTGATCAATATATTTCCTGCTTATCATTTTTTTGTGTGTGGTGAGAACACTTTAACAATTTTTAAGTATATAATACTCATGGTAACTATCATATTGTATACATAGTTACTATAGTTATGCAATAGATTTGCCAATCTTTTTTTAGTCTAAACCAAGATCATGTATCTTTTGACCAATGTCTTCTGTCATTCCAGCCACTAGTAACTCCCTCTCCACCCTCTGCTTCTGTGAGTACAACTTTTTTAGTTTCCACATGCAAGTGATGGTGAGATACTTTTCTGTCTGTGCCTGGCTTATATCACTCAGCAAAATGTTCTCCCGGTTTGTCAATGTTGTCACAAATGACAGGATTTCCTTTTTTTTTTTTTTAAAGCCTGAATAGTATTCTGTCATGTATATGTATCTCACATTTTTTTTTTATAGGTTTATCAATTGATGAAAACTTGGGTTCTTTCTATATGTTGGCTACTGTGACTAGTGCTGCAGTGAACATGGCAGTGCACATACGTCTTTAAGATACTAACTAAATTGCCTTTTGATATATATGTGTTAGAAAGGAATTACTCGACCATATATTTGTTGTATTTTTAGTTTTTTTTTGAGACAGAGCCTCAAGCTGTACCCCTGGGTAGAGTGCTGTGGCATCACAGCTCACAGCAACCTCCAACTCCTGGGCTCAAGCGAGTCTCCTGCCTCAGCCTCCACAGGCGCCCGCCACAATGTCCGGCTTTTTTTTTTTTTTTTGGTTGCAGCCGTCGTTGTTTTTTTTTTTTTTGCGGGTCCAGGCTGGATTCGAACCCGCCACCTTAGCTGTATGTGGCTGGTGCCTTAGCCTCTTGAGCCACAGGTGCCAAGCCTCTATTTTTAATTTTTTAAGAAACCTTCGTGCTGTTTTCGTAATGGCTGTACTAATTTACATTCGCAACAGTGAATTAGAGTTCCCTTTACTCCATTTCTTCATCAACACTCTTTATATTTTGGCTTCTTGATAAAATCATCACAACAGGTGTGAAGTAGTGTGTCATAGTGAACTTAATTTGTACTTCCTTGATGATTAGCAATGTTGAACATTTTTTCATATGTCTGTTGGCCATTTTTACAACTTTTGAGAAATGTCTCTTTAGGGCCTTTGCCCAGTTTTCAATTGAATTATTTGTATGTTTGTTGTTTGTGTTGTTATTGTTGTTGTTTTGCTATTCAATTGTTATACGTATGTTTTGGATATGAACCCTTATCAGATGTATGGTTTGCAAATATTTTGTCCCATGCCAAAGGTATGTCTTCATTTTTTGTTATTTCCTTTGTTATGTAGAAACTTTTTAGTTTGATACAATCTCATTTGTCTATTTTTACTTTTGAGGTCATATTAAAAAAAATTTTTTTTGCCCAGACCAATCTTTTTCTCTGTATTTTCTTCTAGCAGTTTTATAGTATCACATTTTACATTTAAGTCTTTAATCCAACTTGAGTTATTTCCTGCATATGGTATGAGATAAGGGTTCCATTTCAGTCTACTACATAGATATCTGGTTTTCACAAAATAATTTATTGAAGAGAAAGTCCTTGCTCCATTGCATTTTCTTGAAATATCTGACAAAGATAAGTTGATCATGAAGGCATAGATCTATTTCTGGGCTCTCCATTCTGTTCCATTAGTCTGTGTGTCATTTTTATGTCAGTTCCACTCTATTTTGATTACTATAGTTTTGCAGTAGATTTTGAAATTGGGTAGTGTGGTGCCTCCAGGTTTGTTCTTTTTCCTCAAAATTGCTTTTGCTACTTGGGGTTGTTTTAGTCAGAGTTCTCTAGACAGAATTAATAGGATTTATAATATAGAGACATGAAAAGGAATTTCTCAGAATTGGTTCACTTGATTATGAAAGTTGAGAAATCCCACACCAGGCTACCTGCAAGCTGAAGAATGAAGAAGGCCAGTACTGTGAGTCAGTCCAAGTCCGAACCGCAGAACAAAGAAAGCTGATGGTGTAATTCTCAGTCCTGAATGCTTGAGAGCCTGGAGGGCATTGGTGTGTATTTTGCAGTTCCAAATCTAGAGGACCTGGAGTTATGATGCCCAAAGGCAGGATAAGAATGTCATCCCAGCTCAGGAGAAAGAGAGTAGGAATTCACCCTTCCTTTGTCATTTTGCCCCATCAGGGCCTCCAACTGATTGGATTGTGTCTGATGACAGTGAGGATGGTGCTTCCCACTCAGTCCACCAAATCACATGATAGCACCCGCACAGACATATCCGAGGCAGCCCATCACCTAATCAAAAGCAAAACCATCTGGGTTTTCCTTTCAGCAGATGAGGGATGGGTGTGGTGCCTACTGATGCATTAAAAATAAATAATGCTTGACCCACTGACTATCCCTTAATCCAGTGAAGTTGATTTCCCAAATCAACTGTGACAGGGTCTTTTGTAGTTCTATACACATTTTAGAATAGTTTGTTCTATTTCTATGAAAAATGTCATTGGCATTTTGATGGCGATTGCAATGAATCTGTAGATATCTTTTGGTAGTATGATCATTTTAATAATATTATTTCTTCCAATCCATGAACATGGGATATCTTTCTATTTATTCGTGTTTTCTTCAGTTTCTTTCTTCAGTGTTTTATAGTTTTCTGTAGATAGCTCTTTTAGTTTTTTGTTACGTTTTTTTTTTGGTAACTATTGTAAATAGGACTTTTTTTCACTTATTTTTTGTAATTTGTTGTTATTTTCTAGAAATGCTACTGATTTTTGTAAGTTGAGTTTTTATTCTGAAACTTTATTGATTTTTTTTATTAGTTCTAACTGTTTTGGGTGGAGTTTTTAGGTTTTTTTTATACCTAAGATTATGTCATCTACAAAGAGGCACAATTTATTTGCTTCCTTTCCAATTTAGATGGCTTTTGTATCTTTCTCTTACCTTCTCTTGTTCTGGATAGAAATTCCAGTATCATAGTGAAGAGACGTGGTTTTAGTGGGCATCCTTGAATTGCTCTTGATCTAAAGGAAAAGGTTTCAATTTTCCATCATTGAGTATGATGTTAATTGTGGGCTTGTCATATATGGCCTTGGTTGTGTTGAAATATATTACTTCTATACCTAATTTATGGAGAGTTTTTAATCATGAAGGGATATTAGATTTTGTCAAATGCTTTTCCTGCACCTTTTGAGATGATCATATGGGCTTTGTCCTTCACTTATAGATTTAAATATGTTGAATTATCCTGCCTTACAGAGATAAATCCCACTTGATCATAATGGTATGATCCTTTCAATGTACTATCAAATTCAGTTTTCTAGCATGTTGATAAGAATTTTTGCATCCATATTCATCAAAGATAAATCAGTTTAGAAGTATTCTTTCTTTTCAATTTTTTGAAGGAGTCAAAACTAGTTAAACTAGTTTACTGAAAGTATCTTAATAACCCTATCAAAAGATTAATTTAGTCCAAAATGACACATTTTAAGTGAAACTATGTTAATAACAAGTGCTTATAAAATATCCAAATGATAACAGAATTTTGGACAATATCTCTATCAACCTCAAATGGACAAAAATTAAAATAAAAATTAATTTAATTTTTGTATTTGTTTTTAATGGTTATAACACAATGAAATTTTAGCTGCAAGAGAGATCCTAAATGTAATTATTACAACCCCTTCACTTTGAGGTTAAAAGATCTACTAGTACCTGCTCTTACTTCAGTCAAATCAGAATTTACAAAGCCCTTCATTTATAGAGAATCAGACCTTCTGAAGCTTCTAGGCTGTTTTTGTCTTTTCCTATGGATTCTACACGTGTTAGGAGTCAGGCTCAGGGTTTATATGCTTTAAAATATTCAGATAAAATCTGAATTAAACTTTTATCTGTATTTCTGGCCAACTAACCCAAACTGCATTTCCCAGGAAGCCTCCTAGGCTAGGAGGTTTTCCATCACCAATGGCAACTCACAAACTGTAGCTGCCTTACATCTTTGTGTAACGTCTTCTTAGCTTCTTCTTGAGTCACTTAGTATTCAATAACTTTTTCTCAACCTTATGCCTCTAGTAGAAATTTCTTTTTCTTTCCCTTTAGGCTCTTGCCTGGGACCTTCTAGAGTTTTTCTTTACTCATTCTGCCCCTATTGACGTTTCAAAACACCATATCATAGTATCTATAATATCAGTGTTTATAAAATTAATCTACCAGTCATACAGCGCCAATGTGTACAATGAAGCAAAAGTTTGTTTTCAATAACGTCTCTTCTTCCACCTTCATCTCCATACACATGGCTCACCTTCATCTCTTATCTCAGAGTTAACAACTGAGTGTCTTTTTTAATTTCAACATTACGAACACACAACATAAACATACATAACCTAAAACTGCATCATAATATCCAGCTTGGTCAGAAATATAAATTCTTCACCCATCTAACAATTTATTAACTCTTACAAGGACTGTTTCTTCATTCACCCAACTTTGTCTATTCAGATCAACTCAACTCTTTCAGACTTTGTCCAAAAACACCTGATTTGATGGAGAAAGTTTGTCACTTTTTTATTGGTTTCATTGTGTTTTGAACATAAAGTCATAAAACCGCATAGATAACGCTCTCTATATATCTGTTTACTGAAGGATAAACCAAGGCAAAGAGAGATTAAATGTCCTCTCTGAAATCATGCAGATTCAGTTAGGAAAACTGTGGATTGAAAATCCAGGTTTTCAGACTTCTGATCCACTGGTCTCATTACATCATATTACTCTGTCAGAATGTTGTGATCCATTACCTTACCCCTCTGGGGATTCCATAATTGCCCCAGGTTTTATTGGTCAAGTACTCCCCGCACTTCAAATAACAGAGAAGCGCATGTCTTATCTTGCCAAATGGTACAATAATTTCATATTAAAAGTTTAATGTAACAATTTTTGCAGTGTGAAGTTTTGCTTACCCGTGAATGAAAAACAGTGTCATGAGAAAAGGCACAAACAGCTCAACTATAACAACAGCAAAATAAATTTTGTCTCTCTTTTTTTTTTACATTAAAGTAAACTAACACTTCAACTAGCACCCAGTTTTCTAACTTTTCTTCAACTTAAAAACATTTGACTATTATTGTCCCCATTATATTCCCCCCCCACATATGTTATGTTCCCGGACAGATTATCTTGGCACTATTTAAACAAAACATTAATTAACTAATTTACTCATGAGTAACTCACTGATAGATAGGAGTTTCCATAAACAAATGAATTGCAGTAAAGTATCTTATTGGTAGGTGTAATTACTAGAAAATTGTGGGAATCTTAAATTGTGGCTCCACATGTTGAGAGATCAAAAAAGGAGGCTCTTAAATGGGAAATAACATACTTCAGAACGATCAGGGTTAGTTTTTCAGGATTACTGCTCCCTCAGTGGCCATCCCACCAAGCCTCCTCCAGCCTTCCTCCGAAGTGCCTGTGCCGAATACAGAGCTAAGCCCTCAGGACACAAGGTTCCTGCTCTCTGAGGACTCTAGTTCTCAGGGTGCTGGCAAGGTCAGAAGCGTCTGAGTGTGTGCCCTCTTCCCTCAGTCAGGCTGACTGGGTTCACTTGACATCTCCACCATCCATTCTATCATCCATAGGCAGGATTTCAGACCTTCTGGCTTTCTGCAATCCAATCCTTCTGATCTTCTCACGGCTGCCTCCTTGCCATGGGATGTCTCCCCTTCCATGGTGCCTCCTTGGAGAGGTCTCTGTTGACTTCCTTCCTTCCTGAATTAGTCAGTGCCCAGTTCCATCCTACGGACCTGTTTTGTTTCCATCTTGAATTTGCCTCTGATCATTTCTCACTTGCCTGTTTGCTTGTCTCATCTCTTTCTCCCTCTCTTCTGTGAACGTGCTAGGAGGGCAGACAAGTGCCTCATGTGTTCACTGCTGAATCCTAAAACAGTGCCTGACACAGCTGGCATTCATTAAATCTGTATTTGTGGAATGAATGAATGGATTCCTAATTGACGACTACCCCTACAATGGCTACAAATACTGATTCATCCTTGCTGAGAAGTTTTTACTTATCACATGCGTGCATACTGATCCAAATTTAAAGCTAAGTCTTAAAATTAAAAACAGTTTGCAAATGTGGGGGAACATCTGGCAGGAAAATACTCCGGCATTCACAGTGATGGATGAAAAGTTTTTCTTTGAAGTCAGCAGAGCATCTTTACCGGCATCATCGGAAAATACTCGCCTATTTTTGTTGGTTTGCTTAGGAAGTGGGAACATCTCGCTTTGGGAACATAGCACGTTGTTCATTTTAAGGTAAAGTAGTAAAACTTCGGGAGCTGAGAGTAAGAGAGAAAATGCCCCACGGGCATGAAGGCAGATGGAGAAAGGAGAGGTTAGTGTCCCTTTCGAAAAACAGGTTTCCTTGGTTCTACAATATTACTTAAGGGGAAGCCTCCCAGAATGTCCTCGGTTTGTGTTGTGTCTAAATAAGCAGACTCTGAAAGCAGAAGGGAAAAACACAGCGCGCGTCTGGCTCCGCCTCGCTCGGGTTCCTCGCGGCCCGGCCGGGAAAGTTGTGGCCGCAGGACAGGCTCCGGCGCGGGCGCCGCCGTTCCGACCCCTTTAAAGGTGGGGACGGTGACGGAGGAAGCGGGGAGCAGGCGGGAGCGGGGGGCCGGCCAGGCTCGGTTGACATAGTAACTCTTCAGCGCGGTCTTCCCTGCTCCGGCTCCGAGGCTTCGCCGCCGCACGCGGCCCCGCCTGTGCTTGTTCCGTCCGGAGCGCCGGCCGCAGCCCGCGGGGTCCCCTAGGCCTGTGGAGCCCCAGGAAGGTCCCCGCTGCTTCTTCCAAGCGCTGACTACTCCCCAAGTCGGCTGGGGGCGCTCGGAGTCCAGACCCCGCCGTCCGCCCCTGCCTCCGCCGTGCCCGGGCGCCGGCCGCCGAGGGCCGGGTCGGGGCCGACGCGGCCGGTGCCCCCCGGGTCCCGCCGGGACGGCAGACGCGCCCCCCGCCGCACGGGGCCCAGGCCCGGCGCAGCTTCCCGCCATGACCCAGAGTCCGGCGTTCGGGCCCCGGAAGGGCGGGTGTCCCCGGGCTGCTGCCGCAGCCGGCGCGCGGCGCAACGAGAGCCAGGACTACCTGCTCATGGACTCGGAGCTGGGAGACGACGGCGGCCCGCAGCCCCCGCTGCCTCCCTACGGCTACTACCCCAGCCTGTGAGTCCCGGGGCGCGGGCGGGCGGGCGGGCGGACGGGCGGCGGAGGGGGGCTGCGAGCCGGGGCCGTGCTTCGGGGCCGGCGCCGGGACTCGAGGGCGGGACGGCGCGCGGGTCGAGGTTGCTGCTGGAGCGCACGCATGGACGTGTTCGCTCAGGAGAGTGCCACGGTAGAGCAGCATCCCCCCTGCAGGTGACTGGAGGGCTGGTCAAGTTCTCAGCCTCCTGCCCCCTGCACCCGGCCCCCTGCACTCAGAATCGCTGAGCAGCAGGCGGGATCCGAGCAGCGGGCTGGTTCAGTGTGCGCCCCCGGGCGCTCAGCGTCCGTCTGACTAGAAGTCCAGGGTCCTTCAGCCGCCTGGGTGCGTGCGGGACGCTCCGGAGCCCGAGGCCGGGCAGTCTCTGCTCTGCCTGGGTCGGCGCTTCAGGTGCAGCGCACCGGTCCTCGGCCACAGATTGCGAGTTGGAAGGTGCGCAGGGGAGTGGGGCGACCTGCTCCCCTCCATGCCCTCTGCCGACACCTTGTCTCCTGGACTCAGGCCTGCGGCTAAGACAGGGAAATAGAGGCGGTAGACTTTTCCACCTGGCAGACCTGCTCTTTTGGCGGGTGAGGGGAGACTTGCGAACTGCAGAAGTGAGGGCGTTGGGGTTGTTTGTAGTGGCCCCTGAGTAGGAGCCTTTACTTAAGAGGATGTGGGGTATTTTGAAGGGGATTGGAGTAGAGAGGTCGGGAGTAATTCGAGAGTGGAATCGAGAAGAACCGTCTCTCCTCCCTTACACCTCTGTGACCACATGTGCTGCCGGCGATAGTGTTTCTAATCCTTTGTCCCTGTTCTTAACTGAGTGGCCACATTTCCTGACCTGTCACAGCCATCCGCAAGCGGTTTCCCAAGGCTCTCAGCTCTATAAGCAGTTCCAGGAGCAGGGAAGGCTCTGCCCGCAGGACCCTGGCAGACCCTGCTGCGGGCTAGGCGCGCCTTTGGGTCGCCAGTGAGGGATGCCCACGGGCCGGCCTCCTGTGCTCCCTCTCGTGGGAAGAGGGGAGCCCCAGGAAACCGCGCATCTAATTTTGCTAAAGGGTAAAAAAGAAAGTTGGAACTGTTTCCATTCATCTTTCTGCCGTGCAAGTTGAAAGCATTTATAATATATTTTTTTCTTAAAAAAATAAGATAATTCACACATCATTTAAGTTGTACAATGCGGTGCTATTTAATATATCCATAAAGTTGTGCCAACATCACCGATATCTGAGGACATTTTCATCATCAACCGAAGAACTCTTTTCTTGATATTAAATTGGAAAATAGGTCTGTGTCTCATAGTGCTATGTATGGATCGCCCGGAGGTCTTGTTAAAATGCAGCTTTTGGTTTAGGGGGTCATAAGTACAGCCCAGGAGTCTGCATTTCTGGCAGTCTCTAAAATGATGCGGAAGTTGCTAGTCCATGGACCACACTCTGAACAGCAACGTGATATATGTCAAGAAGAACAACAAACAAGGACAGAAAGAAAAATAAATCAATCCTGGATATTCCGAATGCAGCTATTTTAAAATTTGCTTTGAAAAGTATATGTCTAAAACATAGATTGACTTTTTTATTGGCTGAGATTCGAGATCTACTGTGTCTGAGGGCTATAGCTTTGGCAACATTATCTGCTGTCTAAATTAAGTAACTTAAAAAATCTATACTGCTTTTTCAAAATTAGACTGTCCCATGAAATCATCTTTCTCTTTTTATTGTATAAGCTCTGTACTATTCTACAAGCTGAGTGAATACGTGTACCTGTGTCTGTGGGGAAAAACGATTTAATTTTAAAACTTGTGGTTATATGTTAGTACTGACAGAGATGAAATAAAGTAATAATTCCAAGTTGTTCGGAAAACTTTCCCCAATGCTATCTTCAAATGTGGCCTACTGCCTAATTTATTTATCTAATTCTTTACGTTATCTACTATTTAGAGAATAAGTCATTTCTGCCTTAGTTCAGGAATCCTGGAACACTGTCAGTAGAACTGAGCAGAATAGGTGCTTCCCTTCAGAATGTGCACCCCTGAGGCTTGTCGGTAGTACTGTTTAAGGGTGCGCCCTGCTTTGGAATTACAGTTTGGTCTTATCTGAGCCTATTATTTCTAAAAAGTTCTACAGTGACTTTTTCATCTTTTCATCTACTGTTTTCTCTGATAAGATGCTTATTTTGTTCCAGTTGAATAATAAGTAACTGAGAAATTTTAACCAGTACTTCACACTTTTAATATATGAGAAAGAGCTTAGGAAAATTACTTCCCTCTGTTAGAGAGTACAAATAAGCTCTTCCATATGCTTTTGGTTTGTGTTTTGTGCAATTTAATCTATTTTTTTCAGAGTGGGAGATGTATTGTTTGTGAAAGTGGCCATCCCTAGTACACTTTAGATATGTTAATAGCCATTATTACTCAAGTCCTTGTGATTTTCCTTTATAAGATCCCAAAGCATTGTCAGTTGTCATTTATGTGAAATACATTCTGTGATTCTCTTGTATAGTTTATTTATATGGAAAGATTTTTAACGTATAGTTATATAGCTTTTACTGAAAAATTGTGGTAAATTATCTTGCTTAAGAGTAATTACATATTATCAGGGCTTAATAGTATAAATAATGACATTTTGAAGTGGCATTTAGAGGAAAATGATTCAAATTTTCTCATTTTATAACTTTTAATAGTAAATAAATCAGTATACTCTATTATGATTAATTTGTAATGATGATTAGCAAGAAAGGTCCATGTGCTGACAAGCTCTCAGGAATCCTATCAAAGTTCCTTTATTATGTCTCTAAAACATCACTTTTGAACATGAATAAGAATCCCAGACTTTAAAAAAAAGTTAAGGGATTCTAAAGTCTCAAAATCTGAAACAAAGTCCAACTAAACTTTCCCCTAGGATTGATTAATTATGAATAATAAAACACAATGATACATAATACATAATAAATAATAAAATATTTAATACATATAAAAATAATGTAAACTAAGGAACTAGCAATACAGTAAGTTGAGACAATCTGAAATACTTATGGTTACAAACACCTAGCAATTCAGGATAAAATATTTAAAATGATTTGGAAACATTACCCAATTTTTCAAAAAATAAAAGAGATTACCATGTGCCACAAACAAAGAAGTTAAAAGACAGAATATAGATTTTGAAGGGATAGTGTGGCTGTCTCAGGAAGTTACGGGTCTTAGTGACTGATACACTTGGGGTCTAATGTCCACATGAGACAGAAAGAAGGAAGGACCTTGGTCCCTGTGAGGCAGAGCTGGAAGTGAGACATGCTTAAGCCCACCAGAAAACCAGGACCCTTCTGTTAATGAAAAGTTACGTTAAAAATTTATGTGCCCTCTTGTTCTTGGTACAGCATGAAAACAAGGAATTTTATAAGAAGAAAAGAAGTCTTCTGAGAATTCCATTTTGGGAGCCTGCATACCACACAAGTTTTATTTTTTGTTGTTTGCACTATTTAACTGACCAAGAAAACCTTAAGCTGAAAAATGCTACTGCATCTCCTACAAGAGTAAAACATAAAACCATTATGAAAGGATAGCACTAACCATCTAAACTGCCTAGGATCCCCCTCCCCAAAGCAAGCTCTGGTAAAAATATGCTTGATGTATTGAATGCTAAAATACACAAGGAAACAATAACACAAGCATGAGAGCAATAGACATATTGCAATTTGACAATACAAGCCATGAGTGAGAATCAGCATATGACATGGCTGTACTGACTCCTTAAGAACTTGAGATTATATAACAACAAGAAAGAATATAAAATAAATATGTTTAAAGTAATTATAAAGTGTTAAGAACAATACATTTAACAAAACAGACAAATAGAACATTTACAGATGGGAAATATAATTCTGGAAATAGAAAAATACTCAATGGAAGAATTGAAATACAGATTAGACAGAGCATAATTAATGATAGTACCCAAAAGGCAGAGACATACAAAGTGGAAAATATAGAAATTATTAAAAGAACTGGAGTAAGAAGGTAAGCATTCCATAAAGAGAAAATACAGAGCATGAGGGAGAGGGAACATTTGAATAAATAATGATAATTTTTCAGAAAGGATCAATTCTCATGTTCATGAAGAATAACAATATTAGTATGAAACTAAAAAACCCTTTTAAATATCTCATTTACATCACAGAACATCAAAGATGAGGAAATATTAAAAATTAATCAAGATACACAGATTTGAAGGAATTTTAAAGTTCAAAATTATTTACAGTAGAAATGAACTCAGTGTATTTTAATATACTGGTTATATAATATATGGCTTGTAAGAACTATTGTTTTTCTTTTACATAAAAGGCATTGTTTATTCTCTCATTATTAATGTAATATTTTGTACAGAGTCTGTGTTCCATTGATGATAGGGTGTTTTTATATGTGGATATGTACAAAAAAACCTTTTAAGGGTGACTGACTAGGACCAGAAGGATTGTTCAGCTGAGCTCTTCTAGAAGGACTGGAGGAAAAGAGAGAACCCAGCCACTGGTGTGGGGAACTTACCCAGAGTCATAGCTCAGGGAGCACAGTGAGGAGGTGGTGAGCTGCATACAGTGCATGATCCAGAGCAGTGGAAATCTGACAAATGAAGCAACTGATTGGGATTGGTTGCCCCCCACAGAGTCTGAGATGGGAGGAAACCTTTCCAGAGTTTTCAGTTGTTGGGGGGAAGCTGTGTGTTGAGTGGAAAGCTTGGAAGAGTGGGCAGACTCAAACAGTATACAGCAATCAGATTTGAATGCCAGTTGGACTTGGATTTGCCATAGGTTTGGTGGCTGGTGAGACAGCCATACTGAGAAGGTCTCAGTGGCCAGGGGTTTGTCTTTTTGGAAAGGGCATGAGAAGGTCTTAGCAGAGGCCTAAAACCATGGCTGTCTTAATTTAGCTTACCTTGATCAGAACTCCACTCTTGGGACCGGCTGAGGGACTCTTGCACCCCACAGGAACTGGAGTCAGAGGACACTGTGAGACCTGCCCCTGAAGGATTTTTGTGAGCTTTAATATTCCAGCCAGGTGGGGCCTAAATGCTGAGGAAACAATCAGGCCATCACTGAAGACAACTAACTTTGGATTAAGGACCAAAGTGTCCTTAAAGCACCCCCTGGTGTCTAGATAGCATATTGCAACATACTGTCATCAAGGGCAAGGACTTCTGTTTGAAACAAAGGAGGCAATGAGAAGAAAATGGAGACAGTGAGAAGAAAAAAAGAGGACAAGGAGGCGAAGAAGAAGAAAGAACATTTGAGGAGGAACCAAGAGAAAAATTCAGGCAACATGAAAAGCCAAAACTCCTCCAAGGGACCATGAGTCAGCCACTACAGAAGACTCAACCTACAAAAAATTAATGGACTTGACAGAAAGGGAATTTAAAATATGGAAGATAAAGACAATAAAAGGAATGGATGAGAAAAAGAAAAGACAGAACCTTAAGTCAGATGAGAGATATGTAGAATATAGAAAGGATATACAGAACTTAAGGAAATGAAGGAGACAATTGGGGAATGTAAAGATGCAGTAGAAAGAATCAAAAATACATTAGACCATGGGAAAGAAAGAACCTCAGAGGTAGAGAATAATGTTTTCAAGTTAACCCAGGTAGTTAAAGAGACAGAAAGGAAGAGAGAGAAAGCAGAACAGGTACTTAGAGAACTACAAGACTCCATGAAGCATTCACAAATATGAATAATAGGGATTTCTAAAGGGGAAGAAGGTCATCCCAAAGGAATGGAAGCCCTACTGGAAGCTATCCTAAATGAAAACTTCCCCTGTTTTGCTAAAGACCCCGAAACACTCCTTTCAGATGGATATCGAACTCCAGGTCATCTAAACTCAGAAAGAGCCTCTCTGAGACACATTGTAATGAACCTGTCCAAAGTTAAGATGAAAGAGCAGCCAGGAGTAAGTGCCAACTGACCTACAGAGGCAGAGCCATTAGAATGACAGCAGACTTTTCAAATGAATCTTTCCAAACCAGAAGAGCATGGTCATCCACTTTCAGCATTCTTAAACAAAACAAATTTCAGCCCAGAATTCTGTATTCTGCTAAACTAAGCTTCAGAATTGATGGAGAAATCAATTTTTTTTGCAGATATACAAGCATTGAGGAAATTTGCCACAACAAGAGCAGCTCTACAGGAAATATTTAGACCTATTCTCAACACTGATCATCACAATAGACCACAAGCAACGTAAATACCCAGAAGCTAAAGGTCAAAACTTAGCTTCTACAATGGCTCAAAGGATAAAACTACACAATGGACATTCATAAAATAAGGTGGATAGAACTCTACCACACTTATCAATTCTCTCAATAAATGTCACTGGATTGAATTCACCACTGAAGAGGTACACGCTGGTTGATTGGATAGAAAATCACAAGCCATCCGTATGCAGTCTCCAGGAAACACTTGAAGGACACATCAAGACTCAGGGAAATCCACATTTCAAGCAGACAGAAATCAGAAGAAAAGAGGGGTTGTAATCTTATTTTCAGATACAAGCAGAATTAAAGCAACTAAAGTTATAAAAGACAAAGATGGTCACTTTATACTGTTAAAGGAACAATACACTAAGAAGACATTTCAAATTTTTTTTTCTTTTTTTGGCAGGCCCTTGTCAGGTTTGAACCCTCTTTCCCCAGTGCGTGGGACCAGTACTCTGACCATTGAGTTATGGGCTCCAAACAGGAAGACATTTCAATTTTAAATATTTATGCACTCAACTTAAATGCTCCCAGATTTATGAAAGAGACCTAGATGGGTCTGAGCAATATGATATCCCATAACACCATAATAGCTGGGGAATTTAACACCTCTCTGACATAACTGGACAGATCCTCTAAACAGAAACTGAACAAAGATATAAAGGACTTAAATGTGACCCTAGAACAAATGGGATAATTAGACATATACAAAACACACCATCCCAAAGCTAAGGAATACATTTTGTCTTGTCAGCCCATGGTACATACTCCAAAATCAACCACATCGTAGAATACAAATCAAACCATAGCAAAATTAAAAGAATAGAAATGATACCTTGTATCTTCTCAGACCATAAGGCAATAAGGGTATAACTCAACTCTAACAAAAATGTTTATCCCCACACAAACACTTGGGAATTATACAACCTTATGCTGAATGATAAGGAAGAGATAAAAGAGGAAATTGTTAAATTCCTCAAACATAAAAACAATGAAGACACAAGTTACCAAACCCTGTAGGATACAACAAAAGCAGTTTTAAGAGGGAAATTTATCACATTGCATGCCTACATTTGAAAAACAGAAAGAGAGTGTATCAACAGATTCATGAACCATCTTATGGGATTAGAAAAAGAAGAACAATTTAATCCCAAACACAGCAGAAGAAAGAAATAACCAAAATTAAATCAGTCATTAGCTAAATTGAAAACAAAATAATTTTTCAGAAAATTAAGGAAACAAAAAGTTGGTTTTTCAGATAAATAAATAAAATTGATAAACTTTTGGCCAGATTTGGCTAGAAACAAAAAAAGTAAAATCTCTAAAGACTTCAGTCAGAAATGATAAAGTAGAAATAACAACAGATGACACAGAGATACAACAGGTCATCTCTGAGTACTACAGGAAACTCTGTGCCCAGAAATTTGACAAGTGGTGGAAATGGGTCAATACCTGGGATCACACCCTCTCCCTAGACTTAACCAAGAAGAAATAGATCTCTTGAATAGACCAATGTCAAGAACTGAGATGGAAGAAACAATAAAAAAATCTCCCAACAACAAAAATGCTCTGGTCCAGATGTCTTCACACCAGAATTCTATCACACCTTCAAAGAAGAGATTATACCCATATGGCAGACATTATTCCAAAAATTTGAGAAGGAAGGACTCTTCCTCAACATTTTCTATGAAGCAACCATCACCCTAATACCAAAACAAGGAAAAGACCCAACCAAAAAAGAGAACTTCAGACTAATTTCACTAATGAATATAGATGTAAGAATTCTCAATAAAATCCTAGCCAATAGATTAGAGCTGCACATTAAAAAAAATCATTCATTACAATGAAGTAGGTTTCATCCTTGGGATACAAGGTTGGTTTAACATATGCAAGTCCATAAACGTAATTCACCATGCCAACACAAGTAAAAACAAAGACCATATGATCCTCTCAATTGATGCAGAAAAAGCATTTGACAAAATTCAGCATCCTTTTCTAATTAGAACACTTAAGAATATAGGCATAGGTAGCACATTTCTTAGTCTGATCAAAGACATCAACAACAGAACCACAGCTAATATTATACTGAATGGAGTAAAACTGGAAACTTTTCCACTTAGAACTGAAACCAGACAAGGTCGTCCTCTATCGCCACTACTATTCAACATAGTGCTTTAAGTTCTGGCCAATTTGATCAGGCAAAAGAAGGAAATAAAGGGAATCTAAATGGGGGCAGAGGAGGTGAAACTCTTGCTCTTTGCCGATGATATGATCTTATACTTAGAGAACACCAAAGATTCAAGTACAAAACTCCTGGAAGTGACCAAAAAATACACTAATGTCTCAGGATATAAAATCAATGTCCACAAATCAGTAGCCTTTGTATATGCCAATAACAGCCTATGAGAAGAAAATTTTCTTCTCAGTAGCTTCAAAGAAAATGAAATACCTAGGAAGGAAAACATAACAAAGGAGGTAAAGGACCTCTATAAAGAAAAGTATGAAACCCTAAGAAAAGAAATAGCAGAAGATACTAACAAATGGAAGAACATACCATGCTCATGGCTGGGAAGAATCATCTGTAGCAATCTACAGATTCAATGCAATCCCTATTAAAATACCATCATCATACTTTCAAGATTTGGAAAAAATAATTCTTCATTTTGTATGGAACCAGAAGAAGCCCCATATAGCCAAGGCAACTCTTAGTAAAAACAAAAGTGGGGGTATCACCCTACTAGATTTTCAGCTATACTACAAGGCCATAGTGATCAAAACAGCGTGGTATTAGCGCAAAAATAGAGACATTGGCATTTGGAACTGAATAGAAAACCAAGAGATGAAGCTAACATCTTATAGCTATCTGACCTTTGATAAACCAAACAAGAACATACACTGGGGAAAAGACTCCCTATTCAATAAATGGTGTTGGGAGAACTGGATAACCACATGTAGAAGACTGAAACTGGACCTGTACACCTCACCACTTACGAATATTGAATCAAAATCGATAAAAGATTTAAATCTAAGGCATGAAACAATAAAAATCCTCAAAGAAAGTGTGAGGGAAAACACTTTAAGATATTGGCCTAGGAAAGACTTCATGAAGGAGACTTCCATGGCATTTGCCACAACAAAAATAAACAGATGGGACTTAATTAAACTGAAAAGCTTCTGTACAGCTAAGGAGACAACAACTAAAGCAAATAGACAACCTACACAATGGGAAAAGATATTTGCATATTATGAATCAGACAAAAACTTGATAACTAGGATCTATGGAGAGCTCAAATTAATCACAAAAAAGACCCAACAATCCCATATATCACTGGGCAAGAGAGATAAATAGAACCTTCTCTAAAGAAGACAGATGAATGGCTAACTAATGTGAAAAAATGCTCATCATCCCTAATCATCAGAGAAACACGAATCAAAACTACCCTGAGATATCATTTAAGCCCAGTGAGAATGGCCCATCACAAGGTCTGAAAGCCGCAGATGTTGGTGTGGATGTGGAGAGAAGGGAACATTTTACACTGCTGGTGGGACTGCAATCTAATACAACCATTTTGGAAGGAAGTATGGAGAATCCTTAAAGAACTCAAACTGGATCTCCCATTTGATCCTGCAATTCCATTACTAGGCATCTATCCAGAAGGAAAAAAAAATCCTTTTATCATTTACACTGGACTATTTATCTCAGCTCAATTTACAATCGCCAAAATGTGGAAACAGCCTAAAGGCCCACCAACCCAGGAATGGATTAACAAGCTGTGGTATATGTATACCATGGAATACTATTGAGACATTAAAAAGATGGAGACGTTACATGTTTTGTGTTAACCTGGATGGAGGTGGAACACATTATTCTTAGTAAAGCATCACAAGAATGGAGAAGGAAGAATCCAATGTACTCAATTCTAATATGAAGGCAGCAGATGAGCTAATATAAGGTGGGGGGTAGGGGAATTAGGTAGCAGGGAGAGGGGAGACTGTAAGCACCGGTGGTGGGGCTGTGCTTCATTCCCCTACACTTGGCATTCCTGCCTAGCAAGGGCAGGGAGGGCAATGGGGGTCATGGTGTGTGGCACACCTCTTGGGGGCAGGACACAATTATAAGAGGGACTTTATCTAACAAATGCAATCAGTGTAACCTAATTCATTGTACCTCCAACAAATCCTAAACATTAAAAAGGTAATAAAAGAAAATAAAAAAAAGAGCGACTGAATCACATTAAGAGATTCTTAATCTTATCCCTATTTTATGTGATGAAAGTGAAAAATGATTTTTTAATGGGCATGGGCCCTTTGAAATTTTTATTGACATCAGGAGGGTTTTGGATGACCTAAAGCTCCTTTATGAACCCTAGAACCCAGACTTTGAAGTTGTGATTTAAGATTAGTAATATAGGATGGTGCCTGTGGCTCAGTGAGTAGGGTGCTAGCCCAATATACTGAGGGTGGTGGGTTCAAACTCGGCTCCAGCCAAACTGTAACCAAAAAATAGCCAGGCGTTGTGGTGAGCACCTGTAGTCCCAGCTACTCAAGAGGCTGAGGCAAGAGAATTGCATAAGCCCAAGAGCTGGAATTTGCTGTGAGCTGTGATGCCATGGCACTCTACTGAGGGTGAAAGAATGAGAATCTTCTCTAAGAAAAAAAAAAGTTAGTAATATAATATGAGAGACTTCAAGTAAGCAACATCTCCTAAAGAGAGCTACCTTTTATTTAGGCAAAATAAACTCAGTCTTGCACATAATTTTGTATAAATAAAGGAAGGAAAAATTCAGAGTGCAAGTTGGAATTTTTTTTTTGAAATTAATTGTTGATGGAGGAGGCTAATCTGTTAAATAAGTTTAAGATTGAAGTTAGAGTATGGACTCAAGCCTATGGATCATTAAATTATTATGTGCCTGCCACCTTTCCTTCATTTTTGGTAAATAGATTTATTCAAATATATGTTACATTTTGTAACACTTATTTCATTTATGTGTTCCTCTTACTAGACTGTAAGCACTGGTGGTGGGGTTGGGCTTCATTCCCCTACACTTGGCATTACTGCCTCACAAAGAGAAGATGCCAATTGATTCATTCCTCAACAAATATATCTTCTCCTCCTCACTATTTGTCCTATAAAGAATAAAGTAATGAAATATCATCTGGATCTTCTAAGTTAGGTAGAAGAGTGAATGTCTGCATAGAGCTGACTATCTGTAAGACTCACCTTCTTCTGGAGAGTCTGTTTGCTAATCATGCCACCAGCATACCACTCTAATTTTAGTGTTCTAGCCTGAGGCACTCCCCTTATAGTTCCCTGTGCCCACGTGAGATGAGGCGGTATGGGTATGAGGACCTGTTAAATACTCAGGGATAGCTGAAGAGAATTAGCATACAGAGAAAACTCATGGCACTTGGACCTGTCGAATTCTCAGGAAGAACCAAAGAGAATTAACATGCAGAGGAAAACCTCATGGCAGGCTGTAACTTCTCCTCCAGCTCATTTATGGAATCTCCTAAGGACTGACCCTTGACTAACCTTCATCCAACCAGCAGCTTCCCTTCCCTCCTTAAGCCATCCCTTAGTAATCAATCCTAGATCAGACTGAAGAAAGACACTCCCCACTTTTACCTCTATGTAAGCTCCACCTTTCAAATTTCATTTCCTAAAAAAAAAAAACTCCTTTCCTTGATGTTTTATATTTGGTTTCTCCATTTCTTTAAGCAAAGACTCCACCACTTACTCCCAGAGATACGGCTATATTCTTTGACCTTCAAAGAGGCAGTCACATCAGAACATGATTGGGTGGTATTAAGAATTTCCAAATGAAAGTCAAGGGTGCATTTCTTTACAAAACACATTTATCAAATGATACATGAAATAAATTAATGAAGCATGTGTGATACCATGATTTATTATACATATTATTCAGAATTTAGTGGTATAGAAGTCAGAGAGAATCCTAAAACTTATTATATCCTTTGAAATAACAGCTATAATCATAAAATCAAGACTTGGATTTTGGTTAAAGGTGTGCTGTTTGGAAGCTGCTTCTCAGGGGAAAACAAGTGTAAAAATCACCCTTGGATATGGCTCTCCTTCCTCACTTAGGAATCAACATTTCCTCCAGCCAGTTGAATTAATGATGCATCTCTTGTAATTGACCACTTTGGAGGTCTCTGCTCTGCATGGCAGAAACCACCTATTACATTTCCAAATCCTCCCTGGCTTGAAGTAATCAACTCCACTGGCAACAAATTATTATCATGGAACATATTTTAAGGGTGCCAACATTACAGGTTATGGAGTGATTGCAGATGTTCTTGAATGCCTACATTTATTCTGTGGCAGAATGTTTGTTTGCTTCTAGAAAGACATTACATTATTTTTCTCTAGACAGTTATGACTTATAAGAAGTAACTTCCTAAGGCAATTAATCTTTGCCTCCTAAAGAGAGTAAAAATCATAAAAGGAAAACATTTTCTTGAGTCTATTCTTGTTTTCTCTCTTTTTTATAAAAAGTGCTAAATATAATTTGATCCCGTTGGATAAAATTACCATTTGTGACTGCTTGTTGTTCAGGAATCTTCTGCTGGATTTCAATATATGGAGAAGTGCTTGTCTATATGCCAAATTTCAGTTAAACTTTGGCATCTAAAATTTGATAGGCTGCTCAAGACTCTTTAAGCCATTGAAACATTAAATCACATTTCTTAAAGAATTTTTTTATAGCAAAAAATAAGCATTGACGATAACCCATACAACATATATGATCTCAGCATAACTCTTTTTTACCTAATTTAGCTAACTTATAAAACAAAGAGGAGGAATGATGTTTCCTGTTAACTTAGAATTAAATACAGTTCAATATAAGTTGCTATTTTTATAGAGTGCTAATCTAAAATATTGACATATATTGGGGGTGACTAACAATTTTTTAAAAATATATGTGCATATTTTACTGCCTTTGTTTAACAAATATATTTGAGAGATTCCCATGTGCTGGGACCTGAGAATAAAACAACGAACTGTTCTCTCTAAGCATTTAACTTTTCTTTTTTTAACTTATTGTTGGGGATTCATTGAGGGTACAAGAAACCAGGTTTCACTGATTGGATTTGTTAGGTAAAGTCCCTCTTACAATCGTGTCTTGCCCCCAAAAGGTGTGGCCCACACCAAGACCCCACCTGCCTCCCTCATTCCCTCTCTGTGCTATTCTCTTCCCCACCCTCCCTCCTTCTTCCTCTCTCTGCTCTCCCCTTCCCCTACCCCCACCATGTCATTAATTGTCCTCATATCAAAATTGAGTACATAGGATTCATGCTTCTCCATTCTTGTGATGCTTTACTAAGAAAAATGTGTTCCACTTCCATCCATGTTAATACAAAGGCTGTAAAGTCTCCATTTTTTAAAATGGCTGAATAGTAGTCTATGGTATACATATGCCACAGCTTGTTAATCCATTCCTGGGTTGGTGGGCCTTTAGGCTGTTTCCACATCTTGGTGACTGTAAATTGAGCTGCAATAAACAGTCTAGTGCAAGTGTCCTTATGATAAAAGAATTTTTTTCCCTTCTGGGTAGAAGCCCACAATGGGATTGCAGGATCAAATGGGAGGTCTAGGTTGAGTTCTTTAAGGTTTCTCCATACTTCCTTCCAAAAAGGTTGTATTAGTTTGTAGTCCCACCAGCAGTGTAAAAGTGTTCCCTTCTCTCCACATCCACGCCAGCATCTGCAGTTTTGAGATTTTGTGATGTAGGCCATTCTGGCGGGGTTTGATGGTATGTCAGGGTGGTTTTGATTTGCATTTCTCTAATGATTAGGGATGATGAGCATTTTTTCATATGTTTGTTAGCCATTTGTCTGTCTTCTTTAGAGAAGGTTCTATTCATGTGTCTTGCCCATTGTATATGAGATTTTGGCTTTTTTCACGTATATTAATTTGAGTTGTCTATAGATCCTAGTTACCAAGCTTTTGTCTGATTCAGAATATGCAAATATCCTTTCCCATTGTGTAGGCTGTCTATTTGCTTTGGTTGTTGTCCCCTTAGCTGTACAGAAGCTTTTCAGTTTAATTAAGTCCCATTTGTTTATTTTTGTTGTTGTTGCAATTGCCACGGCAGTCTTCTTCATGAAGTAAATTGGGGATGACTAACAATTTTTTAATACCTACACTGCAATGGGTGTAGTTGTCATACAAATGTAATTTGCTCATCAAGGCAGCCACTTGGCTGTTTTTAATTTCCATGTTATAAATGATGATGCTAGAATTTAGAGATATTAAAAAATATGCAGAAAATTACACAGACTATATATAAGCTGCTATTCAGTGGGAAAACCCACTACATCTCAGTGCTGGCTGGAACATGTGGACAGAGGGCTGGCAAGCTGTAAGTCCCCTTCCCTCCCAGCACCCCAGATAATCATGCTTGTGCCAGGAAGGGCTGAATACAGGTGGTCATGCTTTTGGACAGCACACTCATTATTCCTTTTCCTCTCTCTTTTTGAAAGTGTTTGGGGAGGCACTGGTTGGCTGTGATTTACTGAAACCAGATTTCTTGTGCTGTGCTCATTATCTCTAAGTTACTCTTTGAATGAGGGCAGAGGGCAGAAATAGAAGGTTATGAATAGTGGTAATAAGCGTGTTTATCCTCCACTTTCTCTTTCTGTGGAAATCTTGACCATGTTTGAAATGTCACACTTTACATCCCGCTTTCTCACTAATTTGTTGATCTTTGAATTCGTTATTCATTCATCTCTAGTTGACCTCATACGATTGTGTCCAGTAATAATAAAAGCAATAGCTGGATTTATTGCAGGCTTCTGTGGGCTAGGCTTTTCTCCAAGTGCTTTCTGTATTAACCCATTTATTCCTTATAACAAATCTATGAAGTATTCTCTTTATAACCCCCATTTTACTGATAAGAAAGAAATATGCCCAGGAAAAGGAGGTTAAGTGACTTGCCAAATGGTGCACAGCTGGTAGTTGGCAGAAATGGGAAGAAAAAAAGAAACGAGCAAAAAATTCTCTTTTCCTGCTTATCTCAAACAGTGAAACTAGGTTTTGAAAAATTACCAGTTATTGTCACCGAAGGAAGATGATGACTGTACTGAAACTAAGTAGTCTGTCGATTACTTACCAGTTTTACTAATTTTAGTAAAATTTAGTCATTTTGCTAAAGATTAACAAACTGGATGACTCTTTAAAGATTACAAAAGATAAAACTTTCTTTTCCTCTTCATTTCTATCGTGTGGATGAAATTGCTTCTATCCTATAATGCAGATTGGATTAGAGAAACTGACTCAAAGACAGTGTGAAACTGGATATTTGATTGCAGGATTTGCATAATTTTTAGAAGCATTTTACATGGTATTTATCTGAAGGTATAAATTGCCAGTGATCAATTATAGTGTGGGTAGTCAAGATCGATTGCCTATTCGGGGCAGATTTCACGTCTCAGTTCCAACTGCTTTTGGTTTGCCACACAAAGAGCATTTTGTCTTGACACGTGGTGAATCAGGACAAACCCTCACACAACACTGGGAAGAGCTTTCCTTATCCTGAGAGGTATAGTAAGAATAGGAAATAATGTGATTTCTAAAGGTCATTTAAAAGTTCTTTTAGTGTGTTAAACTTTTTAATTAGTTCTATTATTTTATTTTTATTTTTTAATTTCAAAATATTATGAGGATATAGATTTTTTTGTTACATGAACCAATTTTGTTATGCTTGAGCCAAGGGCATAAGTATACTCATCCCCGGGTTGTTGTGCATTGTGCTGTAGGTAGATTTTTGTCCTCCCCGCCTCCCACTGCCTTCCTACTGCCACTGAGTTTTACTTCCCTCTGTGCACATGTGTGCCCATTGGTTAGTTCCAGTTTATTAATAAATACATGTCATGTTTTCCATTCTTTAGCTACTTCACTTAGGATAATGCTCTCCAGTTCCATCCAAATTGTTGCAAAAGGATATAGTACATCCTTCATCACAGCATGGTATACACATGGTATACATAGATCACATTTTGTTAATCCATTCATGAATATATGACACTTGGGTACCTCCAGATTTGTTCTTTTTGCTTAACCTTGCTTTGACTATTGGAGTCTTTTCTGGTTACAAAAAGAGTGTAGAATTATTTTTTCTAGATCTGTGAAATATGATATTGGTATTTTGATGGGGTTTACATTGAATCTGTAAATCACTTTGGGTAGTATGAACATTTTAACAATGTTGATTCTACTGATCCATGAATATGACATATTTTTCCATTTGTTTGTGTTGTCTACGGTTTCCTCCCTCAATGTATTTTATTTTCTTTGTAGGTGTTATGAATAGTATTGAGTCTTTGATTTGACTATTAGCTCAGCTGTTGTTGTGTATAGGAATCCTTCTGATTTGTGTACATGATTTTGCAACCTGAAACTTTGTTGATTTTATTTATCAATTCTAGGAGTCTTTTGGTGGAATCTTTGGGATTTTCTAGATAAGATAATACCCTCAGTGAAAAGCAATCATTTGACTTTCATTTTCCCAACTTGGATATCCTTAATTTCTTAAGGATAAGATTCAATTTGCTAGTATTTTATTGAGAATTTTTGCATTGTATTCATAGGAATATTGTGGTATAGTTTTCATTTTTTTGTTGTGTCCTTTTTGGGGGTTTGGTTCAAGGTGATCTGGTATCACATAATGATTTGGGGAGAATTCCTTTCTTCTTGATATTATGGAATAAGTTCTGCAATGTGGTAGCTTCTCTTTGCAGGTCTGGTAATATTCTCCTGTGAATCCATCTGTTCTAAGGTTCTTTGTGGTTGGGATATCTTTTTTTATAACTGCTTGAAACTTGTTGCTCATTATTAGTTTGTTCAGCAGTTCTATTTCTTCTTGGTTGAGTTTTGGGAGATCATGTGTTTCTAGGAATTTGTCCATTTTCTCTACATTTTTGAGTTTATGTGCATACAGATTTTCATAGTATTCACAGATGACATTTTGTTTTTCTGTGTTATCAATTGTAATATTTCCTTTTTCATTTCTGATTAAGTTCACTTGGGTCCTTTTTCTTCTATTCCTGGTTAACCTAGCAAGTGGTCTCTCATTTTTTTTAGAGAATCAACTTTTGTTTCATTGGTGTTTTATATTTCTTTTTGTTTTTCACTTCATTTAGTTTTGCTCTGACTATAGTTATTTCTTCTACTGGCTTTGGGTTTGGTTTGTTCTTATTTTCTAATTCCTTGAGATGTGTCATTAGATTGTTAACTTATGATATTTTTGTCTTTTTGATGTAGGCATTTATGGCTATGAATTTTCTCCATAAGACTGTGCTGAATCTTACAGATTTTGATAACTTGTGTTCTCTTCGTCATTCAGTTTGAGGAACCTTGTGATTTTCATCTTAATTTCATTATTGACCCAACAACTCTTCAATAGCAGGTTGTTTAATATCCATGTCTTTGTGTAGACTTGAATGTTTGTCTTGGAGTTTATTTCTAGTTTATTTTACTGTGGTCTGAGAAGATATATGGTATTATTTCTATGTTTTTAACTTTGTTGAGACATACTGTGTGGCCTGAATTATGACTAATCTTGGAGAGTGTTCCATGTGCTTATGAAAAGAATATATATTTAGCATTTTGGAGGTAAAATGTTTTGTAAATATCAGGCCCATTTGTTCTAGAATCCTCTTTAATTTCAGGCTTACTTTATTTATTTCCTGTTTGGATGATCTTTCCAGTTCTATCAGTGGGGTATTGAAGTTGTCAGCAAGTATAATACTGCTGTTTATTTCTTTGCTTAGGTCTGGAAGGGTTTACTTTATGAATCTGGGCACTACTGTGTTAGTTGCATTAAGGTTTAATATTATTATACCATCTTGTTGAATTGCTCTCTTTACCATTATGTAATGACTCTTTTTATATTTCTTTACCATTATTGATTTATTATTTTTTTCTTTTCTTTTCTTTTTTCTTTTTTTTTTTTTTTTTAGAGATAGTCACTTTATTGTCCTCAGTAGAGTGCTGTAGCATCACAGCTCACAGCAACCTCCAACTCCTGGGCTTAGGCGATTTTCTGCCTCAGCCTCCTGAGTAGCTGGGACTACAGGCACCCGCCACAACACCTGGCTATTTTTTGTTGCAGTTTGGCTGGAGCTGGGTTTGAACCCACCACCCTTGGCATATGGGGCCAGTGCCCTACCTGCTGAGCCATAGGCACCACCGACCATTGTTGATTGAAAGTCAGTTTTATCTGATAGAAGACTGGGTACATCTGCTTTCTCTGGGTTTCCACTTGTATGGGATGCTTTTTTTCCATCCTTTCACATAGATCCTGTATGTATTCTGATGGTTTAGATGTATCTCCTGGAGACTACAGATATTTATGTTGTGTTTTTTCATCCATTCAGCCAGACTATGTCTTTTAAATGGTTGGTTCATTGAAATTGTTAACATTAAGAAATAGAATTGGGATGTGGGACACTGTTCTGTTCATTATGTTGGGTGGTAGCTGACTGCTTTGTTTCCCTTTTTGTGCTGTTGTTTTATAAGAGTTATGAACTTCAGGGGGTTTTTTGGTGGTTTTATATTGGTATGCATCTACTGTATGGATTCGTGTAAAATGCAGTTCTGGTTATTTCCTGCAGAGCAGGTCTATTCATGACAAATTTCCTCGATATTTGCTAATCTAGAAAAGACTTCATTTTTCCACTATTTGTGAAACTTAGTTTTGCAGGATACAAATTCTAGGTTTGCAGTTGTTTTGTTTAAGTAGAGTGAAGATGGGGCCTTACTTACTTCCTTCGGGCTTGTAGGGTTTGCATCGAGAAGTCTGCTGTGAGCTTGATGATTTTCCTTTGTTGTCAATTGTTGCTCATGTCTAGCTGCTTCATTTTGACTTTGGTTAGGGTCATTACTGTGTGTCTTGGAGGTGTCCTATTTACTATGGACAATCTACAAAAGAAAGATCTACAATCTTTTCAAGGTTGTAGATGTCTGTATTTCTGTCAATACCAGAGAATTTTTCCTTAATAATTCTCTTGAATAGATTTTCCATATGTTCGGTACTTTCTTCTCTCTCAAGGATACCTGTATGTTAGTTTTCTTCACATAGTCCCATACCTCTGTGAGCAATTGTTCCCCTTTTTTGTTTTCTTCTCTGCCTCTTTGGATGATTGAGTTAGCTCGAGAGCCTGTCTTCAAACTCTGAGATTGTTTGTTCTCCTTGGTTTAGTATGTTGCTGATACTTTGTGGTGTGTTTTGAAATTCCCTAAATGACTTTTTGCTTTCTTTTTAGTGAGTTTTTCATTACTATCCTGAAAGTTTTTTTGGATTCATTTTGTTGTTTTTTTAACTTTCTCTTCAGTTGCATTGATCTTATTTGTCATCCGTATTCTGAATTCCATTTCTGTCATTTCTGACAATTCGGTGTAGTTTGGGTTTGCTACGTGACTCCATTTGATCCCTTGAGGGTGTTGATCTGTTCTCATTTTTATGTTGCCAGGGTTCTTTTGCTGGTTTCTTCTCATGTGAAATCTCTTTTCTTGCCTGCAGGGCACCTGTTCTTTTCTGGGAACTCTCCTGCTTAATTAGAACAGGGGGTCCCTACATGGTGCTTTTTTTCTCCTACTGCAGAGTATTATAATGGCCAGGGAAGGGAATGTCCACTAGAAACTTGTGACACAACTGTTCTGATTTGTTCTGTTCACCTGCATTTGGCTTTGTTCAAGCATGTGTCGGTTGCTGTTTGCACTGAGTGCTGGGGTATTCATCAGATAGTTTCAGGATGTTTGAGTTGAGACCTCGGCAAGAAGACCCCTTCCCTGAGACTGGTGTTATGGGGATTGATCTATTTGGGCTCTCCCACAGAGGGGACAGTGGCAGTTGGGTGAGGCTATCCAGGCAGTGGTCATGAGTTCCTGGGCTGTGGGTGTTTGCTCAAACCAGGTGCTGGTGTACTGATGCTTGAGGCTGGGGGTTCCCTGGCAGGGTGTTGAACGTTGGAGCAATTCCTACAGTAGCGGTGGAGAATCGAGGGTGGAGTCTTAAGGCCCAGGCTTAGCACCAGAATCTCAGGGCAGTTTCCTGGGCCTGGCAGAAGCTCTGGAGACACAGAAGTGAAGCCTTGAGCTCTAGTGTGAGAGCCTCAGAGCTGAGACTGAGGAGGAGCCAGAGCAGCACTCTGAATGGGGCCTTAGAGCCAGCAGGGCCCTGGGGATGACAGGGTTGATCTGCCCTAGAGAGTGGGGTCAGAGTTGAGCAGGCATCAGGCAGTTGGGAGCTGGACAGCAGAGCTGGGGCCAAGCAAATGGTGAGCTGTTCCACAGGCATGTGGACCAGATGCCAAGGGATACAGGTTGGTTCTAGTGGCCAAGATCACATAGGTCTTCTGATACTCCCAGGACCCACCAAAGTAGTCATCCACATCTTCCTAGGTTGGAGCCCATGGGTTCAGATCCAATTGTGCTGTTGGGGAAAGGTGCTTGGCTTGCAGTTGCCGGGTTCAACTTAGAGGAGCCTTCCGTTGGTCTGCTCTCTCTGCAGCTGGTGGGGCAATATGAAGGTAATGGCCACAGACTGAGTCCTGTGCCTACCTGGTGCCATGCACCTAGATCTCAGGATTGTATTAGCTGCTGCCTGATCCCCATTTGCACCTGTAATGGCTCTGCACAGGCTCCAGGCAGGTGTCTAATCTGTGGAAATGGAAGGAGTCCTCTCACAACTCAGCCACAGCACCCTCAGGGTGAGCACGGTGCCCCAGTGCTCTATCCTGCTAATCTTCCCGGCCCATGCTTTGATATTATCAAATGTATTGCCCTGTTACCTCCCCCCCCCCGCCCCCCGAGAGTCCTGCACTCCTTGTCTGTGGTTTTACATTGTTCTGTCCCAGAATAGCTGTTCATAGGTAGGCACCTGTTCCCTATTTACTCTTTATCCCTGGGAGCTGCGGGTATGTTGGCTGCTTCTCAACTGTCATTTTTCTTCCTCCTGATGTCTCCTTCTAATGGTGGCTTTAGGATAAACTATTCCAGTGGCAGTTTGGACCCTGCATCTTTTCTCACCAGTGGCCATGAGGGAAGTTTTTCTTGGATGGAGAGGTGTGCTTGCAATTTACTTGGTGCTGTCTTCCTGCAGTGGTGGCATGGCTGGGAACCTGTGGCACAAACTAGCAGTGGTGGCACTTGCTCAGGGACAGGGCTTGGAAGTTAAACTGTTATAAATAAAACTCATTTTTGTTATTACTGTGTTAGCTTTCTTGAAATAAAATTCTGCCTTGAGTAGATTGCAGGGTGGAGTAGGCAACTCTGGGCAGTGTGAAATCCCCACACTTACCCATGGGAAGGTTGCTGTGGGAATCATGCTCTTAGAGCCACTCAAGGAAGGAGACTACATTCTGTCCTGAAGGATTCATTAATGTCTTTCTTTCTTTCTTTTTTTTTTGACAGTCTCACTATGTTGCCCTCAGTTGAGTGCTGTGAACACAGCTCACAGCAACCTCAAACTCTTGGACATAAGTGATTCTGTTGCCTCAGCCTACCAAGTAGCTGGGACTACAGGCGCCTGCCACAACACCCAGCTATTTTTTTGGGTGCAGTTGTCATTGTAGTTTAGCAGGCCTGAGCTGGGCTCAAGCCCGCTAGCCTTTGTGTATGTGGCTGGCGCCCTACTCACTGAACTACTGGTGCTGAGCCTCATTAATTTATTTTAACAAATATTTGTTTAAGTTCCTTTGATGTGCTAGTCACCCTATTTGGCAACCGTGAACACCATATTTCATCAAGTCTAAATCTCTTTCATTTGTAACCTATTCTAATATTTTATGTATCTTCAAGAAATAAACATGAAACAGTGCTATCAGTTTAGCTGTTTCTTAGATTTTCATTTTATATCTATTGGAACAGCTCCTTGTATTTAATTAGATATCGATTTGGGCCAGCTATACATATAACTCTATGCACATAATAAAAAAGAAAATAAAATTTAAAAATTTTGTTATGGCACTACTAAAGCTCCTTCACATTTAAGGATGGACTCTCTTAAGTCACTTTTTAAGTCAGAGTTTTCACTTCTCAACATTTTCCCACAGTGTTGTCCTCTGTGCCTAAAAGCATTTATTTCTTTAAATATCCAAAGAATTAATGATAGACCAAAAGTCTTTGGCACTAGGGGATGAAACTGACTTTGCAATTATATAGAACTAGTCTACTTTGAGTAACAGTTCCAGAATTTTGTTAAACAAATCTGATTCCCACTAGTCCTTATGTTCTCCCCACCCTCCCAGCACGCGTATACACATGGATACACGTATTTTTTCTTAGGCTGGAAAAGAGTGCTCCACTACTATCTTCAGGACTTTTTTCAAGCCACTGTCATCCATTGGATGTCATTGCTTTTAATGTCTGGACATGCACGGGTGATGAAAACTATGTCATGATAATGATTGACATTTGACTGACAGCAATTGCAAGGAGGCTGATCAGACGTGTTCTATCTAGAGAAACGTGTCTTAGATTAATGTTCAGTGTGCTACAGTTAGGGAAATGAGAGAGAAGGGGAGACATGGAAGGTTACAAGGCCAACAGTGTTCTTTATCTGTTCAGAATTTAAGTTTGAATTTTATTCTCTAGCTGACATTAAAATACAGAAAAGAGCATGCCAGCCCTGTACTTTATTTGCATTAGTAAACTTGATCCTCACAGCAAACCTGTGTGGTACGTAATATTTCTACTTGTAAATGCAAAAACAGAAGTTCAGAAAGGTAAAATAACTTGCCTACAAATTAATGGCTCTTGAGTCTCTGAGTCAGTACTTGGGTTCCTATTCAACTGTTTTGTTTTCTTGCTGTTTTTACTTTTACTGTTACTGCTTCTTCCCCTCTAGTAGGGTCACAGCTCCTCAAGGACAGGGGTCTAGTCTGTAAACAGTGACTAGCATTGGGTAGGGGCTTGTAATTATTTTTTGCTGGATGAATAAATGAATAATTTTTGCCTCACTTATGCAAAATAACTTCAGTGTATGGGCTTTCTATCTATAATTCTTTCCTCTATGGGCATCGTATGATATCACTAGATTTTGCCTTTAGGATAACATGTTTTCATCTTAGCCTTTTTAGAAACATTACAACATTAGACTTATATTCTTGCAGCTTACATCACTTGATGAATTCTAAAAGCTTCGTGATGTATGTCTGGCATCTAAAATGGTGCTTGTTAAATATTTTAAGTAAGCTTAAAGTGTTCATTTTACACATTACTTGTTAAGCTTAAAGTGTTAAAGTAAGCTTACTTTAACAAGCACCATACTTAAAGACATACTAGAAAATATTAACATAAATACTTTCTTTTTTTTAATGTCATATTGATAGAATACCCAAGGGGATTTATGTCTTTTAGTTTTATTATGATTGCAAGAGGAAAGGTACTTGAATTATTATTTAAGTTGAATGTATTTGTGAAAATGAACTTCCTGAGCCCAAAGCTCATTATATCCAGAAAAATCTTAAATATTAAAATGAAATAATTCAACTTAAAATCAAGAAAGTGTGAAAAAAACAACTAAGCAAAAATGTTTATACAATATTGCTAATATAATTTTGATTTGGACCAAGTCATACTTGGGCAAAACTTATAGTTATTTTGTTGATTTTCATTGTAATCTGTCTTCTAGAAATTTTATCAATTATTTTCAAATTCGATTACAGTGCCCCTTATAATCAAAGTGGGTTAGAAATTATCCCCAACCTCCTTCTTACCTGCAAGAGTCTGCCACCCCTTCATTAATAATTTATAGGGAAAGATATTACTAAAAAAAGAGTGTTTCTCTTTAAGTATGTGAACACAGTGAAAATATCACCAAGCTCTTATCTGAACATGTACATCAGATGATGGGGATTAAAAAATGTTTAAATTAGTGTTTTTCAAATCTGGTTATATATCTGAATCATTTGAATAATATTTAAACATATAGATTCCTTAAGACTTGTAAGAGTACCAGTAAATCAGAATTACGGGAAGTAGAATCTATTAATAATATATATTTTCAAAAATGCCCTAAATGATTCTAATGTGTAACCAGTTTTGAAAACCTGTTATTCTAGCTTTTTTAGATTGACTCTGGAAACCAGAGTTGAAAATAAGCCTAGTTTCGATCTTACTTTGTATTTATCCAAGAACAAAAATATGAGATTAAAGAATTATGTTTTCTACCTAGGTCCAGGCATTATCAGATAAATTAGAAAAGCATGCATTTTCATCAGATATTTGCTACGTACAAGGTGCTATTCTTGATACATTTTAGGAGCCTACATCATGTTCTTTGGTTACACTTAATGTCAGGAGAGTAATATCAAAGAGTTTTTTTAATGAGAAGTATATGAGAAAAATTTCTCCTTTGGTTTATTTCTTAAATAAAACATGATACAATAATTTTAAATTATTGAAGGATAAAAATTTAGTTAAATTTAATTTTTGTCTTAATATAGACTTCCTTCCTTATTTGGATTCTCAGTACAATCTTTAAGCTCTGTAATTTCAGAAAGTATGGAGAGAATTTATTTTGTTTTGTTTTGTTTTTTTCTCAAATCACACAAAATTTTATGAGATAAAATGTTCCAAAGGAGTGAAAATTTTGCTATTAACTAAACCTACCATCACTTAACTAGGTTTCTTTTTTTCTGACTATTAGGAGGTTTTGACTAGGGTGTTTTTTTTTTTTTTCAATTTGTTGACTTTCCTTTGCTGTGCAGAAGCTTTTAATGTGATGAAGTACCACGTGTTTACTTTTGCTTTGTTACTTGTGGTTTTGATGTCCTATCCAAAAAATTATTGCCAGAACCAGCATCAAGGAGCAGAGCTTTTCTCCTATGTCTTCTTCTGGAAAAAAGGTCTTATGTTTAGATCTTTAATCCATTTTGAGTTGAATTTTGTATATAGTGTAAGAGAAGAGTCCAATTTCCTTCTTTTGCCTATATATATCCAGTTTTATCAGCATAATTTATTAAAGAGATTATCCCTTATCCCACTGTGTCTTCTTGGTTTCCTTGTCAAAAATTAGTTGACCCTACGTGTTTGGGTTTATTTACAGGCTCTCTGTTCTGTTCCATTGGTCTGTGAGTCTGTTTTTATGCCAGTACTATATTGTTTTGATGACTGTCGCTTTCTCATATAAATTTGATAGCAGGTTGTGTGATTCCTCCAACTTTGTTTTTCTTTCTCAGGATTGCTTTGGCTGTTTGGGTTCTTCTGCAGTTCCATAACAATCTCAGAATTGTTTTTCTATTTCTGTGAAAAATGCCTTTGGAATTTTGATAGGAATTGTTTTGAATTTGTATATCTCTTTGGGAATTATGTACAGGCTAACAATATTGATTGTTCCAGTCCACGAATACAGAATATCTTTCTGTTTATTTCTGTCATCTTCACTTGCTTTCATATTAGAAGCTTCCTTTTTAAATTCAGGAGCAAGATGATGATGCTCACATCACTGCTTCTCTAAGCGTGTCCTGGAGCCTTAACCAGCACAGTAGGTAAGTCAAAAAAGTAAAAATGGCACGTGTGTAAAGGAAGAAATGAAAGTGCCATTGTTATCATAAGGTTGTCTATATAATAAAGCTCAAAAATTTCACAGAAAAATGTTTTAGACATATTAAAAACAAATTGTGTGTATGATCAATAAATATAATATTTATACTCGTGTATATTAATAATGACTGTTAGAAAACCCAATAAAAAGACTATTCATAGAAACAATAAAACTTAAGGTCACTGGAAATAAATCTAGCAAAAATCATGCGTGACTTTAATGGAATAAAATTTAAAATCATATTGAAAGACTTTAAAGAGCATTTTAGTACTAAGTGCAAGATATATCATCTTCATAGACATTAAAGCAATATTTTAAAGATGTCTTTATTTTTACAATTTATCTATAAATTCACCATAATTTAGTAAAAATTACAAGAGTATGATTGGCAAGTTGATTCTAAAATTTACACATATGTGCAAAGAACCGAATTATAGCCAATGCCCCCTTAAAGAAGAATCCTCTGGGAGACTTGTCTTAGATCAGAATATTACAATTATCATATATCATAAGGTTATACTTACCATGCCAATAGCCGACGAGAACTAGGCTCAATTTTCATGAAATGAAATGAATCCAATTTTCATAAAAGAGGCAGCTGGGCAAATCAATGAAGCAATGATTGATTTTTCATTACATAGTGTTCATACAATTGGATATCTGCATATCAAAAAGGGAAAATTAGATCGTTACCTCACATCATAAACAAACATACATTCCAGATGAATTTTAATTTAAGAAGCAAATTAAAGCATTAATTTAAGAAGCAAATTAAAGCATCTGCCTTAGTTTTCTTCAAAAAATTCTAATGACTTTGGCATAGAAGGTTCAGCAGAAAACCACAAAACATAAATTATAACATTTGATAAATTTACAATATAAAAAGTAAGAAACTCTGTTTATCAAAAATAGAAAAGGAAGACAAGATTAAGGAACAGGAAAAGATACAACATATAAAACATTGACAATGTATGAATTCCCTAAAAATAGACAGATGCACACAACTTTCTCATAGTAGCTGAAACACAAATGACCAGCAATTATTGTCAGTCTCAGTAATAATATGGAAAATGTCAAACCAGCCTCTCAAGGATATCATTTGGCATTACCAAATTGACAAAACATAAATGAGCTTGAACATATCAAGTATCTATGATTATGTAGATCAGTGTCATGGGAAAGAGCATCTTTGTGACAGACACATCAATAGCACATTGTATGACAGATATGTTCATTATCTTGATTGTGGTGACGATTTCACAGCTGCCACGTATCTGATTGTGCCATTTAAATATTGTAGCTTTTGTATGCCAGCTTATTAATAATGAGAACTAGAGAACCAATCTCTTCAAGGAATTGGCTTTTTAAAAACATTGTTATGTATATCTTTTAATATCTTTCTATTTATATATATGTAAATTAATATGCATGTATGAATATACATATAAATATATGTTAGTTTGTATATCATTTACTATCTCACCCTATAAATATATATATTTTAAATGAGGTCATACTATGGCCTACTTATATTACAACTGGTCTTCTCTCTCATATAACATTATTATAAATCAGGGGTCCTCAAACTTTTTAAACAGAGGGCCAGTTCACTGTCCCTCAGACCTTTGGAGGGCCGGACTGCGGGCCCCAGGACAAGTCGGTTGCTAAGCAGGACAGGCAGAGGCAGCAAAAACACCCAGTGGGCTGGATAAATGTCATAGGTGGGCTGCATGGGCCTGTGGGCTGTAGTTTGAGGACCCCTGTTATAAATTTTGAAGGATTTAAGCTTATAGCTCTCTAATACTGACATGCCTTCTGAGATGTTCTGAGTAAAAGAGAGAGGGACGGGCCCTGTCCAAGACTACACCATCTCTATCCAGTCCTTGTGTATTCACCAGCCCTTACGTAGTAGCAGAGAAAGATAAAAAGGATGAAAACCACTGTCAAGAGTCTGCGTGAACATTTAAAGTAAAAACAAAGATTGGGGGGGATCCTCTAAATAAAAAAAGTTGGCACAGACCTCATGTATACAATTTATAAAAGTGGTCATCCTAACTTAAATAAAAGACTTATTTTGCAAATTTTGATGAGTCTGGTCCTATGTTATCAGCCTATAGTGTATCAGGAACAACACACGAGGAGGAGGCAGTATTTGAGACTTCTTTTTGTTGCTGTCAAGTTGCTTAACGTCTTTATATTTAAAGAAAAGATGAATTACTTAGGCAGAATAATGTTAGTGTAGGAAGAAAAGTCCCGTTAGCCCCCAGCCCACGTAGAGCATTGATATTTAATGAGCAGTGTGCTATAATGACGGGTGGTAATAGTGGTGTCCATGAATCATCAAAAGACACATAAACTAAGCATTGTGAACACGATCTAAGAAAAGAAGAGATGCATGCAATGCATTTTAGAAAGATTTAAAATCCAATATAGTTAACAAAAATGTTCATGCTCTATGACATAACATTAAGCTAGCATGTTCTCTTGTGTGGATTAACTCATTGCAACAGTCAGATGTAATCTGAGACCCTGGTGTGGGCAGCTCGGTAGACTGGCTTCTCGGGTCTGATTTTTGCCTTCCTTAGCCAACATCAACTCTCCTCACCTTCCTCCTGATCTTTGTGCTCTAATAATACATTATCAATGCTTCCGACTGCCGTTCCCTTCCCACGGTATTCCCTCCGTCTAGATTACCTTTGGCTCCTTTTTCATCAGAAACACCAGAAAATCATTCCACGAACTTTCCTCCGCACTCTGGGTTGATTCTCAGGTTTCTCATAATGTTCCCGGCAGATCTGTGCCACTGCTTTTACCAAACTGTGGTACAATGACTTATTTCTGTGCCTGATGTATGGGACTTTTGCATATTTGAAGACGTAGGGTAGGGCTTAGTAATATACTTTTTAGTTACAGAACAGTGTGCCACACAAAATATCTAAAAATGTCCTGTGTATGGAAGGATGATTGCATGAACCACTCTCCCCAACTCAACAAGTAAAGCAAGTCTGATGTAGAGGCAGGGAGAGTTGGGGACATGGTCACCTTGAGAGGACGCCTTATATAACATGGCCGTCTCCATCAGCCCTGTCAGTTTTGCCATGAGGCACTAGAGGCCTGTGTTCCTAAATTCTCTGAATTCTTTTTTAAGAGAAACCAGAAATTAGGTTTTATATGCAAAGTATTTTGATTTTTTCAAATGCTAAATGATCCAAAAGAACTATATCCCAGCTCTAACTTCCAGATTGATTATTTTTAAAGATTGAGAATTAGTTTTCATGAAAGTCTAATGAGAGGTTGAACAAATTTTCCTCACTCATCTGTTCCCATAATGAAGTCTACTACTTAACCGATCTGAAGCAAAACAAAATAAAGCAATCATCTTGGGGTCATACGAGTTTTATTTTTATTTCTGAATTTGGGCTGACAGATGTACATTTTTTACAAGATGGCCAGGTGTTACTTTAAATGAACTATAAAAAAGACAGAATTAATTGATGGGAGATGCTTTCAAACTTACAAAGAAATACATCTTGAAAAATTACTGCAATAAATATCCTTTCAAACTAACAATAAATTCTCTTAAATCCCTATTTACAAAGTTCACTTTTATTTAGAGGTATATCCGTGATATGTCATGGTTATTGAGGTTTAAAGTATTTTGTTAAAATCTACAGCAATAGCTTCATGGAAAATCACTCCTTAAGGAGCAACTGAAATAATGTTCCTCCAAGGTTTTTTTTTTTTTTAACTGTAAATTGACAATTTATAATTGTATAAATGTATGGAGTAAAAAGTGATGTATATGAATAAGTGTGGAATAGTTAAATCAATCTAACCATGTATCCTTCATCTCAAATACATTGAACATTTGTTGGTGTAAAGAACATTTGAAATTTACTCTAACGGTCTATATACCGTACCTTAAATAATACAGTCTATCTTAACTGTATTCACCACTGTATGCAACAGAACTAAAAAACTCACACTTCTCCTGTCTGACATTTTCTGCCCTTTGGATATCATCTTCCTTTCCTCCAACCCTTAGCTTCTGTAACCACCATTATATTCTCTGCTTCTGTGAATCTGATTGTTTTAGATTCCACATACAAGAACATGGAACATGCAGGATTTGCCTTCCTGGACCTGGCTGATTTCACTTAGTATGACGTCTTCCGCTTCTATCCGTGATGTCTCACATGGCAGAATTTCCTTCCTTTCTAAGGTTGAGTAGAAACCACTAGGCTACTTTTCGTTGTGTTCATTCACTACACTTACTCTGTTCATTCACCTGTTGGCGAACACTCAGGTGGAGCCCGTAACTTGGCTATTATGAATAGTGTTGCTGTGAAATGGGAGTGCAGGGGGCTCTTTGACAAATTGGTTTCAAATATTTGGGGTAAATACCCAGAAGTGGGATTGTTGGGTAATATGGCAGTTCTGTTTTTAATTTTTTTAGAAAATTCCATATCGTTTTTCATAATTTATGAAATTATATATAATTATAAATTATACTAATTTATATTCCTACCAACAGTGTACGAGGGTTCCCTTTTCCATACATCCTCACAATACTTATCTTTTGTCATTTTGATAATAGCCAGTTGACAGGTGTGAGATGATATTTGTTATGGTTTTAATTAGCGTTTCCTTAATGATTAGCTATGTTGACAAAAAATGTTTTAATATGAGGTCTGACAATTGAGTTCATGAACTTATCCTAGAAAGTGCTACATACCTCATTGCTGATATCACTATGGTCACCTTCAGAGCACACCCCTTGGGAAGTTATGCACTGGCACCAGCACCTAGTCCACCCTTCAAAGCAGTTTCGGAATTCTTTTCCTGGAATGGTCATCAGAGCTGTTATCATATTACCCTTGTTGTCCTGAATGTCATCAAAATGTTATTTCCTTTATCTTTGGGTAAAGAAAAAAGGCATTAGGGGACCAAATCAAGTGAGCAGGGAAAATAATTGAAATAATTGAAATATTATTACTAATACAATTATTAGTTTACTGGTTGAAAATTCCCTCACGAACACTGACATGTGAGCTGGTACATCTTTGTGATGCAAGAGCCATGAGTTGTTGGAGAAAAGTTCAGGTTGTTTTGTGTAACTTTTTCATACATTATTTTCAGCATTTCCAAATAGTGAACTTGGTTAACTTTTCCAGTTGGTACAAATTTATAATAAATATAATTATAATTGTATTTTATAATAATATAATTAATAATAATATAATAACAATCATTAGTTATACATTTATAATAAATAATCCCTCTTATATCAAACAAGGCTAGCAACATTGTTTGACTTTTGATTTTGGAATGATGAAACTTTTTCAGTTGTGGAGAATTTGCTGACTTCCATTGTACACTTTGATGCTTTGTTTAAGGTTGTTTGGTACCCTATGTTTCATCACCAGTGATGCATGGCCCAAAACATCATCTTACCTTTCCAAAAGGTCTTGGGAAACTTTGACTCTCCTTTACTTTTGCTCATCAGTGACACCACCTTACTCATGCCAAAATTTTTAGTAAGGATATTCCTGTTTTTCTATCTATGTTTACTTGGTCTGCTATGCTTCTCATAGTCAGTCAACAATTTTGATCCATAACTTGGTGATTTTTTGCAATGTTTTCATCAGTTCTTTGTCAGAACGAGTGTGTGTATGTGTCTTTGTATGTCTTCTACTGAAAAATAACTATTCAGATCTCATGCCCATTTTTTAATTGGGATTTTTGTTTTCTTGTTATTGAGTGGTTTGGGCAACTTTTTATTTTGGATGTTAACCCCTTTTAAATGCATGACTTACAAATATTTTCTCCCAATCAGTAGGCTGTCTCTGCACACCAGTAACTGTTTTGTATTCTATGTGGAAACTTTTTAGCTTGCTGTAATCCCATTTGTCTATTTTTGCTTTTATTTTCTGTGTTTTAGGGTCAAATAAAAAAATTATATAGACTACGTCATGTAGTTTTTCTTCTATGTTTTCTTTTAGTTGTTTTAGAGTGTTTAACCTTACATTAAAGTCTCTAATATGTTTTGAGTTGATTTTTGTATATGGTATGAGATAAAGGTCCAACTCCATTCTTCTGTATGTGGATATCCAGTTTTACAGACACTGTTTATTGAAGAAACTATTATTTTCTCATTGCATATTTTTGTCACCTTTGTTAAAAATCAATTGACTCTACAAGCCTGGGTTTATTTCTTGGCCTTTTATTCTGTTCCATTGGTTGATAAGTCTTTTTTTCTTTCCTGGTATAATGCTGTTTTAATTACTATGGCTTTGCAGTATAGTTTGAAATCAGGTAATGTGATACCTCCAGGTTTGTTCTTTCTGCTCTTTAACTTGCTAATTGGAGACTTTTGTGGTTCCAAATCCAATTTTAGGACAGTTTTTCTATTTCTATGAAGAATGACTTGGAATTTTGGTAGGGATTGCATTGAATCTGTAGATTGCTAGTAGTATGACAATTTTAATAATATTAATTCTTGTAATACACAAGTATGGGATATCTTTCCATTTATTTGTCTTCTTCAGTTTTTTTTAATCAACATTTTATAGTTTTTAATGTATGGGTTTTTAACCTCCTGTTAAGCTTATTCCTGTTTTACTTTCTTAGTAGCTATTTTAAATGGGATTGTTCTCTTGATTTCTTTTTTAGATAGTTCTGGGCAATGCCTGTGGCTCAAAGGAGTAGGGCACCGCCCCCCAGCCAAAAACTGCAAAAAAAAAAAAAAAAGAATAGATAGTTCTTTGTTAGTATATTGAAATATTATGGATCATTGTGTATCCTTCAACTTTATGTATTCCTTTATTATTTCTAACTGATTTTTGGTGGAATCTGTAGGATTTTCTGTATGTAAGATCATGTCACCTACAAATAGGGAAAATTTAACTTCTTCCATTTCCATATGGATGCTCATTATTTCTGTTTTCTTCCTAACTGCTCAGGCAATGACTTCCAGTACTATGTTGAATGGAAGTGACAGAAGTGGGCATCCTTGCCTTGTTCCAAATCTTAGAGGAAAAGCTCTCAATTTTTCACCATTGAGTATGATTTTAGCTGTTGTTGAGCTTTATTACATTGAGGCACATTTTTATTGTACCTAATTTGTTAAAGAGTTTTTATCATACAAACATCTTGAATTTTGTCAAATGCTTTTCCAGCATCTCATGAGATGAGCATGAGATGATCGTGTGACTTTTGTCCTGTATTCTTTTAATGTATTGTATTACAAGCAGCCCAGGCATGAATCCCACTTGCTCATGGTGGGTGATTCTTTTCATGTGTTGTTAAATTTGATTTTCTAGTATTTGTCAAGGATTTTTGCATCTAAGTTCATCAAGGATCTTGGTCTGTAATTTTCTTGTAGCGTCCTTGTCTGGTTTTCATATCATGCTAATGCTTACCACAAAAAAAAAGAGTTTGGAAGTATTCCTTCCTCTTCAATTTATTGGAGGAATTTGGAAAGAATTGGAATTAGTTCTTCTTTACATGTCTGGTAGAATTCAGCCATGAAGCCATCAAGTCTTGGACATTTCTTTGATGAGAGATTTTTATTTCTGATTATTTATTTAATCTCCTTATTCATTATTGGTAGGTTTAGATTTTCTATTTCTTCATGATTCAGTCTTGGTAGGTAGCTGTATGTGTCTGGGAATTTACACATTTCCTCTAGGTTATTCAATTTATTGCTGTGTTAACTGTCTTAGTACTCTCTCATGATCCCTTGTATTTTACTGGTATCAGCTATAATGGCTCCTTTTTTTATTTCTGATTTTATTTATTTGCATCTTCTCTCTTTTTTATTAGTTAGCCTAACTAAATGTTTTTCAATTTTTTCTTTTAAAAAAACTAACAGTTTTGTTGACCTTATTTACTTTTGAAAAATCTTATTTCATATATTTTTGCTCTGATCTTTATTATTTTCCTCCTTCTGCTAACCTTGGGCTTAGTTCTTTTTCTGTTTATTTCACACGTAATATTAGGTTGTTTGAGATCTTTCTTCTATTTTGATATAGGCATTTATTGTTATAAACTTTCCTCTTAGAACTGCTTTTGCTGTGTTCCATGAATCTTGGTATGTTGTATTTCTATTTTTGCTTGTCTCAAGAAGTATTTTTAATTTCACTTTTTAATTCTTTATTGATCCATTTGTTGTTCAGGAGCATGTTTTTTAATATCCATGTATTTTTGAATTTTTCAAAATTCCTCCTGTTATAAACTTCTAGTTTCATACCACTGCAGTTGGCAAAGATACTTTGGCATATAATTTCAATATTCTTAAATTTGCTGTGGCTTGTTTTGTGCCTTCAGACATGTGATCTAGCTTGAAGAATGTTTCATGTGCACTGCTCCTTACAGTTCAATAATAAAATTTTTTATTTATATAAAATTCTCAATATTTTACATCCCTGGATATAGAAAAGCATGCTGGTTCTCATAGAAATCTGGTGCAGCCCACTGTAAGCACAAATATTCCTTAACATCTGTTTTACATTAAAAGTTTACATCTTGCTCCATAATGTTCCCATGTTCATCTAAAAATAAAGTTGCTTTTTCCATCACCCCTTCTTCCAAAAGGATGAAATATGTTTATCCATAACTTTGTATGTCATTAGGTCACACCACATGCTCAGGGGTGCTCATACCAGGACAGGGAAAAGCTGATGACTCATGTTGATAACTATGAGCAGAAAATATCAGCTCAACCACTTACCACGCTCAGATCATGAGCAAATGCAGTGAGACAGGAAAGGGAAGTTAGAGGAGCCTAGAGGAAGCCTCTAAAAACACGATTGAACAGATGAGTGGTCCAGTTCAATCAAGAATGGGGAAAGAGTAAGATGAAGAAGAATGACCAAAGTTGGAATAGAGGGAGTAATATGGAGCCTCCATATGTTCTGTGACCAGTTGACACCGAGCCTAAAATATCCTTCCTTTAAAGAGTAGGTGAAGAAGACTGATTTCATCAAAAAGAGAGTTATTGTGTAATCATCTAGTGAATGTGCACTTTTTCCAAGACAGAGAATGAACTGCAAAGCCTGTAGCTCTTCATAGCATTGTCCCTTGGCCTAGCACAGGGTAGGGGCTCAGTGACCATCAGACCACACTGTCTCAGTACGAAAATTATCTAGACAATAAGAGAGAAAAACCTGATGCAACATGGGCCCGTGTCCATGAACCCATGCAGTACATTCTCTGTGCCTGTTTTAGGATGGGGACGTAGGGAACAAGCCAAGTTTACAGAGCAGGGAGAATGTGCGGGGGGTGCTGTGCCCACACCTACCAGAGGGTAGGGGAGAGCAAGGAAATAGGGCAGGAATTGTTGCAAGATTATCCAGCTGTGAAAGCTGATCAACTGCCATCTGTCTTAGCCTAGAGTTTAGAATAACTCGCATGATCTTAATAATGAATTAGTAATATTCCTAGTAAAGAAATTTGTTGATTAGTTATTTTTCATTTTTTCCTCACTCACTCACAGGAAAAGCAGGGAAAATGATAGAGTGAGGCTGATACTCTGCCTCTTCTCATTGCCTGGTCCTGGGCAGCTGCCACCTGAAACTGTCCAGGCCACTGACAGGCACTGAAGAGGCTACTCCCCTGGGAGCCAGGGAAACCCGTAAGATTCCCGATCCATATACACAGATCCATGTATCATCAGGTTATTGTGTATTCTCTTGGTAGGTTAATTTTTCATTGTTGCTCTGCTTTGAAATAAGCTTAGGTGCCCAGTTAATAACCAAGCATAACATAAACGCAATGAAATTAAAAAAATGTATATCTATAAATCTAAAAGTTTTCTCCTTTTGGTCCGGCTTCTATGCAACCGGCCCCTTAATAAAAAAGCAGAAATAAAAAGAACAGGTTTTGGGCGGTGCCTGTGGCTCAAAGGAGTGGGGCGCCGGCCCCCATATACCAGAGGTGGCTGATTCAAGCCCAGCCCCGGACAAAAACTGCAAAAAAAAAAGGGAACAGGTTTTATTTTCACTCTTCCTGTTGACATGGCACTGTGTGTGCAGTATCCTGTCTCACACATCTATTCCATGGGATACAGTGGCCGGTCTGCCGGGAATGCTGATTTCTACTTCCTTTTTCTGTATAGAATCTCTTTGCATTTGATCCCCTGTATAAAAGTCACCTTCCGGTGAATTCAGCTCCTCTGCAGGCAGCTCCCCGTGTCGGTTTCTGTAATTGCGTGTTCGTGTGCTCATTACACGAACTTCTAGCACAGCAGTTCAACCGTGTGGGAAGAGCACTCACAGGAACATGGTCCCACCGAACTGTGAACACTTGCAAGAGCGTGTGGTACAGAGCAGGTATTTAAGAAATGGTTCTCTAATACTAACATGAAGCCAGGAGACAACCGAATACTCACCCACATGAGAGAAAAATGCAAATCAATTCAAGGTGTGGGGAGGGAGAATGAAGAGGGGGGAGCTGGGAGGTGAGGTGGTGGTGCTCCCACTTAATGGAAACAGTGTTAGGGTGGATGGCACATCTCTTGGGGGCAGGACACAATTATAAGGGGGACTCTATGTAACAAATGCAAACTTCTTATTGTACCCTCAAATTAACCTGAAATTTAAAGAAAAGAAATAGTTCTTGTTTGCAATGGTCTCATTTTCCTTTGCATACATCCTATTGCTGGGGTTGATATCTGGAACATGATAAATCTTGAGGACATTTTCTGGAGGGGGAGAGTGATGTATAAATGTATTTTCTCTTTTTAGAATTAACTATCAGAGTAAACGAAATTTACATAGAGGAGCCTTTTCATATATATGTGGTAGGACATATTATAATTCTCAGTGTGTGCGGCATAAAGTGTGCTGAGATCTCAACTGCTTTGCTGAGCTAGTTGAGGGAAGAAAGCTGGAAACTATTAGGATCATGATCTAGATGGATCCTAAAGTGTGGATCAGTAGCAAGGAACATCATGTCCAAAGTCATAGAACTGTTAACTAACACTGGCGTCCAGAAGCGGCTGCTGTGACAGGTGCATAAGGCATTAGGAGTGAATGGGCAAGGACATATTCAGATTTAGCCTATGAGGTCATCTTAATAATTTTTTTTACCAGTTATGATAAAGATTCAGGGAACAATTACAAAACTTAGTAAGAAAGGCGAAATTAAAAAAAAAAAAGTTAGGCTGGTATCAGGGTAGGCCTAACTACCCTGGTTGGAGGGGCGGCTTTGTTTCAGCAGTAAACTTCTGTTGTTTTGCGGTAGCCTCCCTGGCAGGAGTAGTTGCACTGGTGAGAAGTGGCTCAGTGTTGTGATCTTAAAAGAAGGGACAGACATTGCTCCCGTCTCACTGTGCTTCCCCCTGCAGCCCCTGCCTACTTCCTGCGCGTCTGCAAACCCAGACTATAGAGAAAGCTTCTCTTTTTACATCAGCTGTATACAATATATTTTCTCCATTATTTGAGAAAAGAAGAATAATTATTATTATTTAGAATCTGTTGTTGTTGTTGTTGTTCTGATATTTCCATTTCATTTCTGCTACTTGAAACAGAAAAACTACACTGGATGAGGTCTGGACACTGTTTGTCATTGTCATTCATAGTCATGTCACATAATTTGCACATGTGTTGTCTCAGGCACGACTCAGAACCTAGAATTAGACCTGATCCTCATCCTTGGGGGAAGGTGTATACTCAGGACTAGTAGAAAAATAATAATTGTAGGGATTCTAGAAAATAAATGTGAAGTTGGAGACCTTCATAATCTTAAACATAGGATATTTTAAAAATAGGTAAACTGAGAGCTAAGACGAAATTTGTTTTAGAATTTGTTGTTGAAACGTCAACCAATATTCTCTTTTTGATTTGGCTGACAACAAACAAACCTAAACAGAGAGAAGAAAAGATGTCTCAAGAGAAAAACTACAAGTTTCTGACTCACATCTCTGGATTCTGTTTGTGCCAGAATGGATTGACTTAAGCTTTATGATTTGGTACAAATACTCGGTGAATCATTTTATTTCTTGACATATAAACAACCGAGACAGAAGGCAATAAAAATACTTAGAGCTGCATAATTTTGGATGATTGGAAAAATCATCCTCCTGTGGCTTTCTCATTATTTTTTCAAATACAGGTCGCGATGTCTCCAATACGGGCTGTGTTGACTTCTCCTCATCATCTGTCTCTCTAGTTTCTCGTAGTTAGAGGTGACCTGCCACACAATGGGAAATGTGCCGTGAGTGGCCCCGGCTTCACTTAAGGAAAATCAAATGCTTCTAGTTCCTGAATATAATTTAAAAATCATAAGTAAACTATATGATCTCATTGGTATCAAGATCTGTAAATGGTCTGAGATTTTTACTTGCATACTTACCTGTTGACCTGCCATAGTTTCATGCTGCTGATAAAAGACAAAAACCTCCGGGGTCAGAGATGAAGGACAGTGTTTAATAATAGCAACAACAGGAGCCCAGTTTCCAACTCTGATGACACCTGCACTCCAGTGAGTTGTGTTACAGGAGAGGAACTCTGAGCTCAGGGAACTTCAGTCTTTTGTAATGGGAAATAACCTGACTGCCCCTCAGCTCTGCAGGGGGACACTCTGTCTTCCAAGGCTGTTTACTTTACAGACATTTTTGAAAATGGCAGTTTGAATCGAAAGGCAAACATTGCCTTACACACAAGATGTATAGAACTCTAGGCCCACCTGTGAATAATCGAATTTTAGGTGTGTTTTTGAGTCATTAATTGGTAGGAACAATTTGCTGGGGGTGGGGGTAGTTGTTCTCAAAATAATAATTTATAGAGCTACAGAGAACACTTGAAGATTTATGACTAAATGAGGAAGTAACTAAAGCAATTTACCTTAGGTTTGAAAAGAGTGAATCAAATTTTTCTCAGTCAAGTTTTCCCTTGGGAGAATAATTTAAATGCATTTACTTACGTATTTTTTTAAAGAGAAATTATACCAAAAAAGTAAATAGTTTAAATAGTCAAATATGACTTTTTTGGTTTTATTTTTGACAAACTGCTTATAAAAATATTTTATTAATTTTGTCACCCCAGGTTGGCCATCAATAAAGTTTATTCTTCAATGCTTTAAAGTATTTTGTGCTTAATGAGTGGCCAATCTGTGCTATTCATGTAGTCTTTTTCATATACTTAGCAGTTTCATTGATTGTATTTGCTGATTAAATGTCAAATATTCATTTCCAGCAAGTTTCAGATTGAACTTTTTGTATATAGAAGTGCGTTGACTTAAAAATATGCTCTTCTACAGAGAAACTATTTTCTGATTACTAAAGTACAGAAATATTTTATTTGAGCAAACTAGACTATAGACACTGCCTACTTTGTCCTAAGTACTTATGTATTTGTATCTATATAGCTGCTCTTAATGGAAATGATTATTTTAACTTTGGTTAATGCAGCACCAATATTTAGCATTTCATTATTAAATCGCAGGGTTCAATTTCTTTTAACTATTACAATCTAATAAAATATAGAAATCATCTTTTATCCCACAACATTAGGTGAACCCAATGAACATTTAATCAAGTACAGATATTAATTTTTAAATAAAAATGAGATATTAAAAACTACTACATTTGATAAAAACACATTTTTCCAGGTGTAACAAAGCTATCCAGTCGGCTATGCCTGTTATCCATATGTTTTACTTAATCTCTGTTCCCATAACGTATCACCTTACAAAGGCCTCAAGAAACATTTATATATAAAAAATCATTTCACTATTCAACTGCTTTGTGTTCTAAGTTATTAGTGCTATGACAAGTTAGAGTTATTAGCTATAGCCATATAGTTATTAGTGCTATATTACACATTTTGCTGTTGAATTAATTTTATTTTATCCTTTTTGGTGCTTAAAAACACTACTCTGTTTTAAGGTTATGTAAATTATTATTAGTTGCACAAATATTTTTATAATAGCATTAACAGAAATCAAATCAAAATTAAGAAAAGAGTTTCAATATAACTGAACTCTAACCATTAATCAAATTATATTTCTATTAGTTATCTTCTGGTATCCAGCTATGTATGTGCATAATGTATGTCACGTGTATCTTTTAAAATTTACTTTACCTGGTTTCTCATATGTGCAATATGTGTCCTTCATAATAAAAGACACACAAATTCTGTCAGAGAATGTCTTGTTGAGGAATTAATTATTGTATGATTAATGATTTTCTTATCATTGGATACATATAAGTTGATTCTAAATTATTGTTGCCCAAAACATCTTACTTTTTAAAAAATAATTTAGATTCTCTTTTAGACTAAAATCCATCAAGAATTTCTGAAGCACAAAAAATTATTAAAAATGTTTTCATGAGTTTTAGACTAAATTATGAAATTTGCAAAAAGGCTGTTCCAATTTCTGTGTTATCAGCAAAAAGAGAGGATATAAATTTTATTTCAGTGTTACATACTTTTGATGATATTGTCCTTTGTACTAGCAATTTAGCATAGAAAAAATAACACTTCATATTGCTTTTAATTTGAATTAAAATATTAGTTGATGGAATGATTTTTCCAAGTATCACTTTGGTAATGACATTAATATTTCTTATTGTTTTGATTATGTTTATATGAAATTTGCCTATTCATCTATTAGGGCCATACTATTTCTTTCTCAGTTTTAAATGTAATTAATGAACACTTTTGATATCTTATTCAATATAATATTTTCCTCTGTGTCATTTTCTTGTTTTAACTTATTTATTTAAGGATCACTTGAATATTGTTTATTGACCCTGCACATTTTTTTTTATACATTTTGCTATAGGCTTTGGGTTTTTTTAAATTCTTAATTTTCAAAATATTAATGGGTGAAAATGTTTTTTGTTACACGGAGAACTTTTATAATGCTTTAGTCGGGGCCATAGTGTGTCCAGCACCTAAGTAGTTCGTTGTACCTCTCAGACAGATGTTTATATTTCCTTTCCTTCCCTGCCCCCTTCCCAATTTCTAACAATTTTTACTTCTTTCTATGCCCATGTGTGCTCATGAGTTAATTCCAGATTGTTACAAAGTGCAAGTGGTATCTGTTTCTCCATTCTTGAGATGCTTATTTTAGGGTTATTGTCTCTAGTTCCATTCAAATTGCTGTAAAGACACTAAATTATTTCTTGTGTGTCTGAGTAGTACTCTCTGGTGTATATACGTACCAGATCAGGTATACCCCACTTTGTTAATTCACTCATGAATTGATGGGCATTGGATTGAGTCTACATTTTTACAACTGTGAATCATACTGCAATAAACATTCAAGTATGTATGTGTGTGTGTGTGTGTATATATATATATATATATATACATATACCTTATTTATTTATTTATTCTTTTTGAGACAGAGTCTCAAGCTATTGGCCTGGGTAGAGTGCCACGGCATCACAGCTCACAGCAACCTCAAACTCCTGAGCTTAGGCAATTCTCCTGCCTCAGCCTCCCAGGTAGCTGGGACTACAGGTGCCCACCACAATGCCTGGCTATTTTGTTATTGTTGTTGCAATTGTCATTATTGCTCTAGCTGGCCTGGGCCAGGTTTGAACTCACCAGCCTTGGTGCATGTAGCTAGTGCCCTACCCACTGAGCCACGGGTGCTGCCCAGTATATTTTTTATCAAATAACTTTCTTTCCTTTTGATAGATACCCAATAGTGGGATTGCTGGACCAAATGGTAGGTCTACTTTTAAATCTTTGAAGAGTCTGCATACTATTTTCCATAGAGGTTGCATTAATTTGCAGTCCCACCAGCAGTGTATAAGTGATCTTTTCTCTCTGGAGCCACACCAGCATCTATTGTTTTGGGGCACTTTAATGGTAGACATTCTGGCAGAGGTAAGGTGATATCTCATTGTGGTTTTAATTTCCATTCCCCTGATGATTAGAGATATTGAGCATTTTTTTGTGTGTTTGTTGGCCATTTGTCTGTCTTTTTTTGAGAAACTTCTGTCATGTCCTTTGCCCACTTTTTAATGGAACTGTTTGTTTTTCTCTTGCTTATTTGTTTGAGTTCTTTGTAGATCCTAGATATTAGCCTTTTATTGGACATATAATTTGCAAATATTTTCTTCTCTTTTGTAGGTTGTCTATTTGCTCAGTTGATTATTTTCTTTGCTGTACAAATGTAAGGAATTGTAGATGACACAAATGGAAAAACATATCATGCTTATGGATTGGCAGAAATAACATTGTTAAAATGTCCATAATACCCAAAGTGAAGTACAGAGTCAATGCAATACCCATCAAAGTACCAACATCATAAATCAGATATCTAGAGCAAAATAATTCTACACTTCATCTGGTGGAACCAAAAATGAGCCAGAATAATAAAACAAACAAACAAACAACAACAACAACAACACACACACACACAACTTAAATAAAAAGAACAATTGTAGAGGCATCACATTGCCAGACTTTAAACTATACTACAAGGCTATAGTAACCAAAACAACATGGTATTGGTACAAAAATAGAAACATAGACCAATGAAACAGAACAGAGAACCCAGAAATAAAACTACCTACAACCAGTTGATCTTTGACAAAGCAGACAAAGACATACACTGGGGAAAAGATGCTCTGTTCAATAAATGATGCTGGGAATAGTGGATAGCTACATGCCGAAGAGTGAAGCAGGACCCCTATCTCTCACCACTCACAAAACTGAATTTGAGATAGGAAAAAGACTTAAATGTAAGGCATGAAATCATAAGAATTCTAGAAGAAAATGCAGGAAAAATTCTTCTGGCAAGAATTTATGATTAAGACCCCCAAAGCCATTACAGGAACATCAAAATAAATTAAATAGGACTTGGTTAATTTTTTAAAAAGTACTTTATTTTATTGAAATTATTTTATTATACACATTTAAATCCTCCTTTTCATAATAGCCTCTTCTAACTCATCAAAGTTTGTAACTACCAATACAAGATCTAATAAATATCAAATTGCCTTGTTTTTTGCTATTTTTGGATGTATTTTTATTTAGTTAGCTAAATAAAACATGTGTATATGTGTATATGTCTTATTAATATATAAATATATATAAATTTGCTTATATGGTATAATACGAGGTGCACCTATAATTATTTTTCCATATAGCTGACAAATTTTTGTCTCATAATTTCAATAAATAACTTTAATTTTATGATCTATCCTTTCTTCAATCAAACTATTGAATAAGTCAGGTATATTTCTTGGTTTTGAGTTCTGTTCACATCACCGTATCTATTCCCAAGTCACTTCAGGTGATTAAGGCAGGCATTTATAGTAATAATATCTAGTTCCTCCTAGTAGTAGACCTTTGTTCTGAACTGAACATGACACTATGTTATAACACGGTTGTATTTTAATTTAAAAGGATGATATTTGAACATGAAACCAAACAGAATATACAGAAAGGTAAAAGGTAAAATTTCCCTCTCTGCATGAGCCCCCCACTGGTGCTACGCCTACAACTACCCCGTGTTAGTTCCTTACACGTCCTTTCAGAATGTGTTGTACACATGCAGCCATGTATGGTTTTTGACAAAGCAGAATCAGATTGTCTCTTCCGACTCTTCTACACCATGACATTTTTCTTCAATAAAAGGTATTTTGGGCTCAGTGCCTGTGGCTCAAGTGGCTAAGGTGCCAGCCACATACACCTAAGGTGGCGGGTTCAAATCCAGCCAGCCCACCAAACAACAATGATGATGGCTGCAACCAAAAAATAGCTGGGCATTGTGGCGGGCACCTGTGGTCCCAGCTACTTGGGAGGCTGAGGCAGGACACTCCCTTGAGCCCAGGAGTTAGAGGTTGCTGTGAACTGTGATGCCATGGCACTCTACCCAGTGGGACAACTTGAGGCTCTGTCTCAAAAAAAAAAAAAAGATATTTTGTAGAATCTTGCAATGTAGCAACTACTGATTAATCCTGTTCTTTCTAATAGCTACATTGTATTTCATTCTGTAGAAATACTTTTTTAGGAAGTTTTTAATAGTATTTTCCTATCTCAGTGTTCTTTTTATAAATAAGCACGATCGTGCATGGAGGCAGCATCTCTTGCAGTGGACAGGGTGTGGGTCTGCTATCCCACAGATTGGTGCTAATAACGGGAAAGATTAGATTCTTAATCTAATCTTGGACAAGTTACTTCACCCCTTTGAACCTCACTTTTCCCATCTGTGGTGCAAACATAATAACTATTTTCATAGACTGTGGAAACATTAAGTGGGATGGGGAATTTTAAATGAGTGGTGTATAGTATAAGACAGGAAAAGAGAGAACGTCTCATAAAGCCTACTTGGTTGAAGCTCTCTTGTGTTATGGTTGGTTTAAAAGGAATCTTATTTTAGCCCCATTACTAAGATATTTTCATTGTATATGGCAACATTTTTATGCTCTGAATAGCCTTAAGGAATCTTAAAGTCATAATTGGCATCTCCGAGAGACAGTTTGTATGTGAGAATTATGTGTGAGTGTATTTGGATGTAGCATATTTATTGACATAACAGTTACATATTGGTGTCAGAATTGTCTAGTACTCCTATTTTAGTGTTCCTCAGTTTGCTATGTGATTCTGAATATTGAGAACTAATGGGTAGGAAGAGAGGGGCTTGGATCATGCCGTGCCCAGTGGGACCAAAGGAGAAATACCTGTGTGTAGCTGATCCATTCTCTACACCTGTTGGTTAGCAGCGTATGCCTGGCCTTTGGGCATCTCTTATGATACAAGTCAGAAACATAGAAAAATTACCACCTGGATACGCATTGATATAGTCTATCTTCTACACAAATTTCTGATAACTCACTGATTTCTAAATTATAGGTAGAAAACATTTATAAGGCTGAACTATAGCAGCAATTGGTGTTCTCAACAGATATGCTTAGGGCGTGCTTGGCACAATTGGTAGGGCTTGTGCTAAACTAACAGAGGTTTACCTTAGCTTAAACCAAGAAGGTGTTGGGGATTTCTAAATGAGGGACTTGATTCTTGTGAAATGTTCTCGGAACCAGAACCGTTGTTTCACACCCTGCATTCAGGATATAATCTGGAGTACTTTGGATGCTTCGTAATTTCCCATATCAAAAGGGAAATTTGCTTTATTAATGTATTTTGAAGATTTTGAGAACATGTGATGTAAAAGATCTTTGTGATTCTCCTTCATTGGTGTTTCTCCACCTGGAATCATTGCATTGGGACTGTGTCCTACTTGTTTAGAAGCGGGTTCTCCTAACCATTCATTTGGTGATTTCATTATTCATTCATGACGGCAACCGAATGTTTAGATCCACGTTTCTCCCCTATGCCTATATTTTCACGGGCAAAGTCTGATAAATACATAAATAAAATAAATAAAGTAATTTTAGAAAGTGGTAAGTGGGGTACAAGTGAATCTTTCTAAGAGTAGAATGCGAATGTTTTAAAACAATAACTGAGAAAATGACATGAAGGCTGTGTTGACCAGTTTGATGGAAGTATTTCAGATTGCATGTGAAAACCCCACGCTGTACCACAGAAGTGCATTAATGTACATAGTTACCATTCAATAAAAAAAAAAAAGAAAAGAAAGTGGTATTTAGGAAATAAAATTGCACGGTGAGATAATGTGGCAGGATGGAGAGCTGCTTTTGTTATGCTGTGCAAGGATGTCTGAGGAAAAGGGAGCTCAGTGATGAGACTCAGGCGAGTATGTAAGATCTGGAGGGAGGATCATTCCAGGTAGAATCCAGAGGCTCTGAAAGAGGAGTAGGCCTGACATATTTCAGGAACAACGGTGACATCAAAGCCGGAGTCTCTGAGCATAGTGGGAGATGAGGAGAAGCATGAACCACGTGTAATCAAGCTGCCTGCTATCGGATTTTTTTCCTCCTGATCTGTTTTGGGAAATTTGTACTATTTGAGCTCAGTGATAAACTGTTAAGGGCTGTTTGTATTTTACCAAAGCAAAGACATAGTCTGATTTTTGAGAAAGTATTCAGGGGAGCAGGAATGAATGCAGAGACCCGTGGGGGGCTATTCCTGGAACTTGAGAGCAGATTATGGTAGCCTGAACCAGAATTTTGGAAGCAGACATAAAGATAAGTGATTGGATTCCAGATGAATATTGGGAAAGCCTGCTATAAAGCAGTGGTTCTCAACAGTTCCTGTGGGCTGTGACCCACAGGTTGAGGACCGCTGCTATAAAGGTATTAGATGTAAAGAGAGATTAAAAGCTCCTTCAAGCTTTCTGGCCTAAGGAGGATGAAGAAGCTGTTTGCTAAATTGAAGACTAAGGAAGAGGAAAAAAAATGGAAATTTAGGAGTATTGGTCTTAATCACATTTTAAATGATTCATGGTTTTCACATTCTATCTGTAAGAAATCTTTGTCTAAATCACCAAGATTTTTCTCATGTTTTCTTCTAGTTATTTTCAATTGTGTTGAGGTCTAAAGTCCAAAGAATTTTAATCTATTTAGGTTTATATTTCATTTCCATTTTAAATCATTTATGCTCACATATCCACCACATTCACTACACATAATAATAGCGTACAGGAATCTAGCTATAAAGCCATTCAGAATTTGTTTAACCTTATTTACAGACCTTTACAATGGCAAAATAGGTTTACTTTTTAGAGGCACTATTCTCTTTTCAGTTACCTTGTGTGTTTTTATCAATAGCATGGCTTTTTTTAGGATCTATAATGAAGGGTTTGAATCTTAGGTAATGAATCACTCACTCTAGGTAAAAAGCCTAATATAAGCATCATTTAGTTTCTGAATATCCTGGGTTTGACTGCTGACTTTATCAGTGACTATCAGCTTGTTGAAATTAGTATTTATAGAAGACAAATTTTCACAAAAGAGCTAGATTAGTTCCAGCAGGATGTGTTTTACATTTTCATTTAAGGGCATTATTTTTATCAGTGGGTCTGAACACTTTATATTTTTTCACTTTATATATTTCCAGTCATGATGATTTCGCTCCCTATTTATGATTGATTCCAGTGTCAATTTATCACTTAATCCAATGGAGTCTCAGGCAGGTGCCCCAAAGCCGCTGTGCTTCTATTTGATACTGTTTCCCAGTTTATTGTGTTCTTGAAATTATAATAGTCAAGATACTATAGATCCAGGCATAACAAATAAACTAAATTATGATTCTAATTTCAATTCTTTCCATTATTTTAAGAATCTATCTAGGGGATCCTTTTTCTCTTTCAGTAGAGAACGCACCAGCCAGTTTACCAATAACATAGTAGGCCTGAAAGTTGCTGATCTCCATCTGAATTGTCTAAGAGTTGCTTGATATTTCCAGATGATTCAAACTTCCAGACATAGTATATTTTTCAAGATAATATAAATTATGTCAGTGGTTTCTTGTTGGAAGAGCTGTGTTTGAGAATGTGTTGTGATTACCAATGCTGCCCACACATATACATTCTTATGCTCTGAGCATTAGATCTGACATTATTAAGAACACTAATAAAATAATTATTTTCTCTTGCACTGTGTAGCAATTAGCATCCTCCAGCCTAACATCTTCCTGGGTGATTTTCTGTCCTTGGCCAAAGTAGGCATGAGTGGAGAAGTGGAGAAGCTGCCCGTGGAGAATTCCTTCACCATGTCTCATTCACGGAGCCTGCCCAGGGTCTAAGTTTGCGGTGTCAGATAGACTATGAGAAACAGAACCATTTTAGGAATGAGCTTCTTTGTTTAAAGCATCACAACTCCTGTGTCCCACTTTGCCAAAAATCTGACATAATTAAAAGATGGATAACCAGAAAGCTGAATAATTAAAAAAAATTCCAATATGTTTTTGTCATACAACCCCCCACCCCCAAAAGACTTGGCTTTTATCTATTAAAGGGAAAAAAAGGGCTAACAAATATATGAAAAAGTCTTCAACATCACTAATCATCAGGGAAATGCAAATTAAAAGCATATTGAAATATCACCCCTGTCAGAGTGGCTATTATTAAAAAATCCAAAAATGATAGATGTTAGCATAGGTTAGTAAATTAGTACAACCCAATGAAAATAGCATAGAGATTCCTCAAAGAATTAAAAGTAGACCTATCATTTGATCTGGCAATCCCACTACTGGGTATCCATCCAAAGGAAAATATGCCATTTTATTGAGACATTTACATTCAAATGTTTATTGTAGCACAGTTGGCAATTGCAAAGGTGTGGGATCAACTCAAGAGCCCATCAATTCATGAGCGGATTAACAAAGTATGGGTTAACACACACACAGACTTACATACCGCACACTCGTGCCATGGAATCTACTCAGCCATAAAAATAAATGCATCAATGTCTTTTGCAGCAATTTGGATGGAACTGGAAACCATTATCCTAAGTATCTCAAAGATGAAAAAACAAACATGCGTGTATTCTCTCATAATTTGGAACTGATTAATGGTCACGGAGAGAATTAAAAGTCATTGGAAATCCAGAAGAGGGGAGAAGGAGTGGAGTAAAAACTACCTAACTGGTGCAGTGAGCACTGTTTGGGTGACGGGCACACCCATCACCCTGACTTAAGCATTATAAAAGTATCCATGTAACAGGACATTTGTACCCCCTTAATATTTTGAAATTTAAAACATCCTGTAAAAACAGGGAAACTTATTCCTGAGGTTAGCAGAATTAAAAAAATCTCTTGGCCTCATGAAAGTTCCAAACACGTTTCCTACTTGTGAACATTAATCTACTTTCCCCATTAATTCATAAAATAACGCATGCATTTTTTTCGCATCCTGGTCTGTTGGACCATGGCATTGTGTAGGTGCATTCTTGGTTTCATTTTGCTTCCCGTATGCATTAAACGCCTTTCAAAAAATTGTTTTTAGGTTAAACATTTTACATATGTAAAGAATCTTATAGTTTCTTACAGGTTTTGTGTAGGTTATCTGATTTGATTCTCCTAATTCCTATGTGCCTTTATCTCTGCTTCACAGATGTGAAAATACTCAGAAAATTGAGTAAACAAAAGTGGTCAAATTGGCTTGGCACCTGTAGCACCGGCACCTGCTACATATACTGGGGCTGGCGGGTTTGAACCCAATCTGGGCCAGCTAAAAACAATGACAAATGCAAAAAGAAAATAGCCAGGCATTGTGGTGGGTGCTGGTAGGCCCAGCTCCTTGGGAGGCTGAGGCAAGGGAATTGCTTAAGCCCAAGAGTTAGAGGTTGCTGTGAGCTATGATGCCACGGTACTCCACTGAGGGTGACATAGTGAGACTCTGTCTCCAAAAAAAAAAAAAAAAAGTGGTCAAATTAAGAATATAACCACAATATTTTAGTTTTTAACTCAGCTTCATTTAGTGTGTATACTCAAAACAAATAGGATATTTCAGAACAAAAACTAATTATACCTACATTGTCCAAACTCTTTAGGTCAGGATCATTTTTACCATTACATTATGTGTACACATTTCCTCTACCATCTGCACGTTGGTGAAATATCTGTGACATATGAATTATATTTTCAGTTGCCTTGGATGTCCATTCACGTTACATTTGACAATACAACACGTAACAAGAATGACTGTTTATATGCTTTAAGCATGTGTGGTGTAGTCATGTAACAGTACATAATCCAAGAAAATGCATACAATATTTTTGGCTGTAGCCCTGGGCATCCTCTGTGTGCCACCCCATTGGTCTTGCCTCATTTCCACTGCTGATAATGGTTTCACCATTTCCCAGAAAACAGGATGTCTTTACACATGTGCATAGCTCCGTGCTAAGAGAAGATAAAGAAGTTTCAAAAAAGTTTCTCATCTTCTTGTGTAACTCACTGAATTCACTGAATTCTTTGCTGTATTTTGACATAACTAGGGGGTTAGAAATGATTTAGTATTTCAAATCTATAAATAATCACAGAACAAAACCAGATGATCCCATTGAAACCTCTGTGACTGACCTGGAACGTCTGGTTCATCACCACTTATAGTTCCTCAGCACTGATGGACCTGGACAGTCCTCACTTCATAAACACCCCCAAACCATAAGACAAATGGCCTAGGACGTAATTAAATATATTTTTAAAAACTCCCCTTATACAGAAACCTATTACTAAATTTCTTTACCAGAGAAGTTGCTATTGTGAGTGATTGAAATATGTTTTAAAAACAATATTTATGAGCCATTGTTCAAAAATATGTCTAGATTAGGCCCAGGATTCTGGGAGGATGCTGACAGCAGAAGCACAGTCTTCAAAATGTTCAATTCTCACATGTAAACAACCAAGGCAACTCTTTAGCAAAAGCAAAACCAGATGGACAGAATTTATGGCAAAATTGGTGGCAGGGGATCTCCACAACCCCCCCAAATGTAGGCTGCTGAGACAAGCCCGCAGGAGCCCCAAGGCCTGGTTGGCATCAGTGTCTGTGCTGCAGAAGCAGAGGAAGGCCCAGGGTGATGTCTGAGAACCGAGAACACGTCGGCTGCGCACAGCAATGGGTGTTTACCAGAAGGCCCAGGCAATTGGAGAACAGCAACTAAGACCCGGGGTGTTTTGCTCCACGCCAGTAGCAAAGTGTAGGGGATTATGGTAAATTCTAAACAGGAGAGCAGTCTAACCCCTGGGTTGGAACAGTCTGTGACATCTCAAAAGTGAGATTTTAGGGCTTCTTTCCAAGAATAGACCCCACAATGAGGAATGTAGACAAAATCAACCATAAAGAGGGCAGACAGGAAGGGGGAAAATATTTGAATCAAAGAGGGTATGTTTCTTTCCAAATTACTACTGTAACACACTGCTAAAAATTCTGTGCTAAAAATTGTTTCGTAAACAGCATATATGTATTATCTCCCAGTTGGGAGTCAGAGTCTGAGCAGGCTTCACCGGTTCCTCTGTTCCGAGTCTCACAAAGCAGCATCAAGGTATCAGCTGTCTGGGCCCCTGCTAGGAGACACTGGGGAGAGTCCTCTTACTCGTTTAGTCCGCTGATCTCTGTGGCACGTAGTTGCAGGACTGAGCTCCTCATTTCCTGCCTGTCTGTCCTGGAGTATCCAGTCTTTTTGATTCTCATTCTTCCCCATCTCTCCTGCCTTCAGCTAGAGAAAGTTCTCCGATTTTAAGCTCATGTGGTCAGATTGAGTTTATATTGATAATCCAGCAGAATCCCCCTGGATTTTGTTGTGTGGTCAATAACCTTTACTACCTCTGCAGACTCCCTTTTGCCATGTAACGTAACATATTCACAGATACCAGGGATTAGGATACAGCCATCTTTGGGAGACCATTCAGCCTCCATACTTGGATTGGGAAGAATGAGGAAATCTTGGGAAGCAGAGCTGCTGCGGAAAAATGGTGGAAGAGGGACCCTGTGACATTAGCAAGTTACCCCAAACAGGGTGCATCCTAAAAATTCAAAGGAACCAATTTCCCATAAGCACAGGCAATATTAAAGAATAGAAGTAGCTTTTTATTTTAAAACAAGCTAAAAGACCTAAAATTATATAAGAAGATTATTCATTTTAGTGAGAAAAATTCAGAAAGGAGGGAATATGTGTAGAACAGATATTAGAACTATCTGGGTCATTATGAAAGTTTTGAGATACACAAAGATCTAGAACTGTACAGTCTGCACAGATGGAAACTGATGAAGCCTCCCGGCAACACCGATAAGCTGAGCAAGGTGCACCTTGCGCCGGTGAATCCGAAAGGACCATGTTGACTGCGTTTCTTGGAAGTGAAATTTATGGACCATAACACAGTGTGTCTCAAAACCTTCCTAGTGCCCCATGGACAAGGAAAAAAATAACATGAGAAAGCGGAAATGCAAAAGAGAGTGCTTTAAGAGAAACAGGTGAAAATAAAAAATAAAAAAAAGTAAAGAGCTTTAAAGAAGATTAGAAAGGAAGAAAACAAATTTCAAATCAGCAAAGAAGATTCGACACAAAGGTAATTGAGGCTTCTGGAAAAACATTAAAAACAAGAGGACAGAAAAAATACTGTAATCCAAGAAAATTTTGCTAAAAATATGTACATATTTGGAATTACATACTGAGAGCACACTGAGTACTTAAAAATATCAACCAAGAATGTCAAGATACATTCTAATAAAATTAAATTTTAAAGAAAAAATAATTTGATATCTATGCCACACCAAAAGGTGATCTATAAGGGAAAGAAACTTGTCATCAAACTTTTGTTGACATCAGTGTTTTATGATACCAGGAAATAGAGTAATATATTTGAGATACTCCAGGAAAGAAATATTAGCTGAGGATTTTATATTCAGCAAACTAATCTTCAGGTTGAAGGCTATAGACCAGCCACAAACAATACACAAGAATTTAGAGAAATAATTCCCAAGATGCCTTCTTGAAGAAGCTTCTAGAGAATGTCCTCTGGACAACCAAAATGACTAGAGAAACGTTAACATAAGTCCACGTGGTTGTATTAAATATACAAACATATATTTACATGTTATAAATATGTGATTTCAAAATCATTTAGTCTGAGCTTAAACTAAATGATTTTGAAATGGAGGTAATATAGCATATAATAGCTATATACACAGACAGAATATAGCTTAACTACAAAAAAAATACAGGGATAAAAAGAGATTAACCCAGTCTTAGTAATAGTAATTACATAGGCAATAGCAGTATTAGTATTGTTATTATGAGACTGTCATGTGTGTAACATGGGATAAAGTGAAATATATAGGAGATGTTATATTATCTTGTGTGTTGTTAGGAACCAGGAGTCTTGGTGTAAATGAAAAGAGGTACAGATATAATATGAAAGAGGTCAAGTGAATAACTCTGTAGTCCTGAATTTGGATTTGAGTTGGAAGTATTACTTTGAATTTTATGTTTTAAAAAATTTCCTAAAGAAAATGATGTTCAGTGACTGCATTATTTTATCCCAAAGTCCTAGGGATAAATGATAATTCAATCCTAGTGGTACCATCATGGACTAGGAGGACCCCAAATGTTCAGTCCAGAAACTTGGTGAACACAGGTAGATCTTTAAATACTTGAGTCCTCCCTCTTTTTCGCTGTTAACAGCCAACCAGTCTGCAAATCCGATCAATTCTACCTGTCAAGTATTTCTCAAATCCATCCACTCCACTCCCATCCTACTGGTGCCATCATCTCTCAGGTGGAGTACTGCAGTGGTCTCCTAACCTCTCCTTGCAGCTGATCTTGCCACCCTCTAATCCATGCCTCACAATGCAAAGTAGCTCTGTAAAACTAACCTGATTGCATCACTCCATGTTTTAAACTCTTCAATGGAGTCCTAGAATCCTAAGAGTGGCTGTAGTGGCCTGAATGCCAGGGTCCCAAGTTGCCGTTTGAGCCCAGAGGGGCACCATTTTCTTGCAGCTCTTTGGTTCTCCAGACCTACTGGATTTCTCTGTACTCCTCAAACATTCTGGGCTTAAAGGGCCACCACACTAGTAATTTTCTCTTTCTGGAATGCTGTGCTCCACACACATATCTGGAGTTTCCATTCCACCTAGCCCAGGAGGCTGCTTTTCCATAAGTAGGTTCACGGGTTAGGAATTTCCCTCTGCTCTTCTCCTCCCGTAATGTTGCTGAACGAGACCCCAGTTCCCCTTCACTTCCTATATTCTCTGTGCTACTTCCCACACTGAAGTGTTATTTCAAGATACAACAGAAAAAGTGGGTGTTAAGTTATTTAAACCACATTATCCTAAAACAAAGGAATTCACCTAGGATTATTTTTTGACAAAATACTGTAGGACAAAAGATTAATAACTCTATGCACTTCTAATCTAGTTGAACAGAAGAAGGTTTGGCTTTATGGGGCCTGGTGCTTCTGTAGTTTTAGGAGCCCTTACTAGAGCACCTCCCAAGACCTGGAAAGAGACCCATGCCAGTGAGAGGCTGTGTAGGTTGAGTTCCTGGCTCTAGGGCACATGTGCCTGGGGTGCAGCTGTACTGTGTGGTTGCTTACTTGGTGGCTTTGCTTTTGCTTTAGCAGAACTGATCCAAGTGGCTGAGCTGAGTCTGGTCCCTGTCCATGAAACTAGGCCTCTATCTTAAGATACCTCCTGCCTCACTGCACCCTGCAGAGCCATCTCCATTCAAGTCCCCCTACCCAGCCATCTCTGCTATGGTTCAATCTGGCACATGGGAGAGGGCAAGAATGCTTAGGACACTTTGGTGACAATCTGGGCCTAAGGGTTTGGCCTTCATTGGAGAAGGAATGGAGAGAGGAGAGAATGAACTTGATTGTATATGGGGGTGGAAAATGGAAAACATACAATGTTGATTCTGAGTAACTGCAAGGGGGAGTGATGGACCACGTTGCTGATTTGGGCCTTGCACATTTTAATTGGATGAAAATATGGTAGGGAATAGAGTCCTATGAAATACAAAAATCCGCATGGTATATCTATTTCATTCATCATATTCATAAGGTTTGGGAAGAGTAATTAGCAATTCATCTTCCTTTAGTACAACCAAACAGCAATAAAATCAAGATCGCAAGGCAAGATCATTTTGAGAATAATGCTCTGTGTGCTGCTCATGCCCCCTGACACAACCTTCACACCTAGAGAGTAACACTGGCTGTCTATCCAGATAAAGGGCCCTGCAATAAAAGGTGAAGGATGCAGACTCTGGGCCAGGCTTCTTTGGATCATATCTTTGCTCTGCCACTAAGAAGTTGTGCCACAGACACCAAATTACTTAACACTCTTGTCCCTCAGTTTTCTCATTTGTGAAGTATAGATACTAATACATGTAGAACCTTTGAAAGTTGACCACCCAAGGGGCTGTAACAAACTGGTCAGCATACAGAGATGGTCAACATAACATAAGGAACTGGGCCTGCTGTACTGATAACATACATGCCTGCTGTACTAATAACATACATGTGGGGCATGACCTGTCTATGCAAATTAGGTCAGTTTAAGGAGGTTGTCAATGTAGGGAGGTGGTCAGCGGTAGCATCTATCTTATAGAGTTCTAATGGGGATTGAATAATTTTATCAGCTTCATTAAGATAGAATTGACAAATAGAAATTGCATCAATTCAAGGTATGCAACGTGATGATTTGATATATATATATAATCCATAATAATTATAATCAAAGTAATCAACACATCCATCACCAAACATGTTACCATTGTGGGAGTGTGCATGGGAGGTGAGCACACACCCAGAATTTATTGTCTCATCAATGAAAGTCTGTACCTTTTGACCAACATTTCTGCATTGCCCTGGCAACTGCTGTTCTCCTTTCTGCTTCTATGAGTTTGACATTTTTAGATTCTGAAAATAGGTGAGCACATATAGTATTTGCCTTTCTGTTTGTTTTCTTTTTATCATTTCTATTTCTTTAGAAAAATTTTCAGTTTGTTCACACATGGCTTTCCTGATTTTGCTGGGTTCCCGGGCTGACAGGGTTGCCTCCAGATCCCAGCTGAGCAGAGCTGAAGCCAGTCGCGGGGCTGCTGTATGGTCTGTGATGGTTTCTGTAGTTGGTGGGCCTGTCACCCTGGCTGGAGCAGGGATACGTCCTATCTGGTCCCTGGGCAGACTGGCACGCTTCCAGCACCTTATCTGGTGGGGCTGGTGCTGGTATGAGGGTGCACTTTGGAGTCTGCAGATGATAAGACTTTTACCAGCTATGCACAGAGGTGTGGCTACCTCTGGGTCCCTGGGAGGGGTCCTACTGGGTCACTTGGTGGTCTCTGAGCAAGCAGGACTGGCCCAAGACTGCAGGTAAGAGGCGTTGGAACTGAGCTACAGGGCTGCTTCAGCGTCCACAGCTGAGACTTAAGTCTGCAGACCTTCCTCTGGGGACACAGACAGGTGAGACCCCTGCTGGGTCCTAGGAAGACAGACTGCTCCTGGACCACAACTGAGAGGCACTGGGGCTGAATTACAGGGCTGTTTCAGGATGTCCTGTGGAACCAAGCTCAGCAAGGCTGCCTCCCAGGGTGTGGCTCCCAGTGGGGCCCTGTGTGGGCAGGACTACTTTCAGACCAGAGCTTAAAGGGATGCAGCCAACTCATAGAGCCTTTCCTGGGTTTGCCTGAGGGCAGTGAGCCTGCCTCCCAGGGCGCAGATGGGTGTGACTCCTGGGGCTCCTTAGGGCAGCACCACTGTTCTCAGGCTGGAGGTGAGAGGGACTGGAGCTGGGTTACAGGGCAGCTTTGGTGTCCACTGCTGGGACTGTGGTCAGTGGACCTGTCACCTCATGCATAGGTGAGTGGCAGATGGGCCCTTGGCAGATTATTTTAGTGGCAGACTCAAAGACAAACCAGGTTGCAGCTTAGTTCACAGGGAGACAAGGTCACTTACTCTCTGTGGCTTGTACCACAGTCAGTGAAACTGCTACCTTCTCAGAACAGCCCTCCTTGGCTAGGGGATCCCCCGGGTTTTGTACTCTTCCCTTGATCCCAAAGCTTCCACAGAGATACCTTTACCTGTCGATGGTTGTCAAATTCTTCTTGCTGTAGATACATACACACAGGGTCCTCCTCTTCCATGAGGATTGAATTATTATGTATCCAATAATGTTTAGAATTGCACCTGGCATGTACGTAGTAGGAAGTCTCTAAGTATTTCATAAATAAACCCATTTTCTAAGCTCCCTTTAAGTTACCTAATTCTGTAGAACAACCTATTCTGTTCAAGCTTTAGCACTGACTGACTTTCCTTTCAAATGACTCTGCATTTTGACAAACAATTTTAAAACACCATGTATGCTGGAGGCTGTAAAGGACAAGAGATGCTCAGCACGCCCTCATGCTTTTATCCAGACTGTTTAATTCCTTTTAGGAAGCAGCAGCATCTACTCACTCCCCTAGGGGAGTGTTCCAAAGGCGAGGCTCTCGCTGCCCGGATGGTGCCCCGGTTTTAGCCTAGAATCCCATTTCCCTGCGTGTCTCTCCACCGTTCCTAGTTAGTAGATTGTAGGTGTGGATCTTGCTCTCACCCTTGGGGGCAGGTATCAGGTGGGGAGCTTGCTTAATCCTTTCTGATCTAGGCTTTCAGTGAAGTTTGAAGTTTTTCTAACCTTTTGATCTGTGTCATAAAATGAAGTCTTATGGATCCATAAGTCCGGTATTTAAAGTGCATGGGATTCTTCAAAAAACATCCTCCTTCTCCTCCCTCCTTACTTTTATTTGTTATACATTAGTTGTTAAAAGGAGAAAAATGGTGCCTGTCTGTTGTTTATTCGTCCTGCTTGCTAATGTGGCTGTACGTACAAGCTGTAATTTTCGTGGATATGTATATTGGGAAGACTTGTTAATATTTTCGCAATTCTGATGCCAATTGGCCAATTGGATATCTTTTATGAGTTATTTCTTCATGTGTACTCTTAGCCTTACAAAACTTACAAAAACCATTTAGAAACCTTACAGTCTGTCAAAATTCTGTTTGGCTCAAAGAATTTTTGATGCAATTCATTACATACTGCTTCACACCCCTCAGCCTGCTTATATATTTCAAATATGCACAGGACAAGAACACACCACCTGGCAAAGGCGATGGTCCTGCACCCACGCAGATTTCTATGATAAGAGAAAGCAGACTACATGTAAGAGTTAATAGCAACAATGATAATAAAATAATAATAACATTTATTGAGTGTTTAATGTGTATCAAGGGCCAAAATAATCAGCTCTTTATGAAGTGTTACCTCGTTTAATATAGAAGCCAACAATCCCCTAAGCAGGTAATGTCTACATCTTCATAGCTCACAGCAACCTCAAACTCTTGAGCTCAAGTGATTCTCTTGCCTCAGTCTACCAAGCAGCTGGGACTACAAGCGCCTGCCACAATGCCTGGCTATTTTTGGAGATGAAGTCTCCCTCTGGCTCAGGTTGGTCTCAAACCCCTGAGTTCAAGCAATCTACCATCCTTGGCCTCCCAGAGTTCTGGGATTACAGGCGAGAGCCACCATGCCCAGCCTGCAATATCTACATCTTAAGGACCATTTTAAGTATCTTAGAATAAGATCATGTTAAATACGATTGTCTCCCATAAACTAGCTTACGATCTACTTTGTTTCTGTGGGTCACTCACGTGTTGCCGACATCTTTCTGTGTCAGTATCTCAAGTTGGATAGCACTCCGTTAATCTGATTTTTACTTTTTTTTAATCACACATACTTTAAGATAATAAAGAATATATAAAATGAACATAGATTTATTTATTCATATAGATAAATTTATATAGCTACTAATATGGACATACAGATACAGACAAAAATATTTTATACTCTGTCACATTCCAGAGAAGATCTGTGTTATAAGGAATTTTAACAAAGCAAAATGAAACAAACATAAGGAAAAAAAAAACCTTAAAAGAAGCAATTATTTAACAGCTTCATTTACAAACATTCTTTTACAAATAATTTCCTAAGGTTGGTTAACTGACAGATTTCCAAATGGCTTTTATAAAAGCTGCAAAATGCCCATGAAAATAATTAAATAACACAGACACTTCACTTCAAAAATGCATATAGTTTTCTGTTCACCTGTTAATGGCATGTAGTATTAGAACTCTGCCATCAAAATGTCAATTTTGAAATCTATGTTTTCCCTGTTACGTCAGAACAATTATTTACCTGGGCAACTAATTATGAGCATGAAATGAGTATGGGAAAGACTTTGCTTTGTAAATTTTTTGTGTCCTAGAGGCTACTATTATAATTGAATATAATGATTTCATATGTTGTTTTCCAAATTTGAGAAAAATTGGTGAAAACATATTTAACAAAGACTTAATGTAGAGACAGTAATTCAGTAGGGGCTCGGAAGACCCCGTTTGGCATTTTCAAGGGAATATACATTTTAGAGGGAAACATATATATGTGGCATTAATGGAACACAAAAAGGAAAAAAATATTCCTGAAAAATTGTAAATAATTAAAATTGCTCTTCTATTGCTAGGAATTTTTTCTTCTCCATTGTCATTATTATGCTTTATAAAATATCTTACAGCCTTATGCCTATACATAATATTTTGAAATTGTAGCCTTGTTCATTCATTCTGGGTTTATATATTCAGTGAATAGGGTAACTCATTAGAAATATCATCTAGTCAGTTACACATTAAAAAAAATACATTTCCTATAGTTTAAGAGCAAAACCTATTTAATTAAATCATCTGTTAATATTGATGAAATTCTGGAAAGCATTTATATATACAAAGAAAGAAACAATTAAAGCATAATGTCCCTGAAAATTCTACTCAGTAAAAAACAACTGTATTTATTGATCTGGACAGGGAAAAGAAAACTAAAATATACCTAACTTTATTTTTTAAGTTAAAGAATGTGTCTTATATGTAAGTTTATGAAAGCAAAATATATGCTGTATTTAACTTAATATCTGTATATCCAGTGTCTAATACAATATCATATGGAATTAGCACTGAAAGGTTTTGTTCTTGCTATCGGAGGAAATAGTTCCATTGGTTGGAGGTGCCTGCTGTATTCTTATGAATGGTCATTGTTGAGAAGAGAGAGGCACATGGGAGGACAGTGAGATTCATATTTACACTCTTTCATTGACACACATATATTCAAAACTCTCCATGTGCCAGAAATTGTGTGAGGTACTGGAGTCAAAGCATGTCTCTTGTCTGCTTGGCATACATCTTACAGCGTGGTTAAAGTCAGCTGTGATAAGTGCTCTGCAGTGAGGGCAATGAGGAGACAGAAGGACCAGTCAGGAAGCCTGTCCTGGTGTGAGCGCTTAGTCCTCAGTGCTGACACCTACTTTCAGCTGCCTCTAGATGAACCCAGCTTTTAGCTGGTCTCTGAACTTGTCATCCTGCCTCCTGGCCCTGCCCCCTCAACTCCACGTCTGATTTAAAAGCTTTCAGTTACTCCATATCAGGCTCAGGATAAAGTCCAAACTTTGTGTCCTGACTTGAAAGTTCTTTCCTGCGAGGGCGGCCCCTTCCCTCTCATCTCTACTTTGCTGCACTTGACTTTGAAGGCAAATTAAACTACCTTGAGTTCCAAGAACATGTTGCATTCTCTCTCACCTTCTGGCTTTTGTTCATGTATTCCCACCTTCTAGAATAGTCTCTTCCTTCTACTGGAACTTCACAGGGCTAATTCATCCTCACCCTTTAAGCTTCAGCTCAGATCTGTTCATCTGAGTGAGAACTACGACGGCCGTCCTAGTCGCCTCTCCTTACCCCCATCCATTCAATCCATCACCAGATCCT
>NW_003852396.1:6468451-6480951 GCF_000181295.1 Otolemur garnettii | reverse complement strand
GAGGAAAGTTTTATTAAAATGTTGGCAGGGAAAGGGGCAGAAAACTTCACCTGAAAACCATTCTTAATTATTTCATACAGTAACAGAAACATTTTAAACAACTTCATTTTCTACTCACGTGCATTTGCCTTAAATGAGCATTGTAAGTAGAGCAGAGTGTTTGAGTAGAGATTAATACATTCTTATCCCAAACGTAGAACTGCTGAAATGGTTTAATCTTTTTCAATTTATTCTATTCAATTTCAGCCAACAATAAGTTTGTGAAATGAACTCCTGTCCAGCTTAAGAGAAATGGAGAATTTTGCCCTTTTACACTCTAATAGAATTGAAATTGACTTAATCGCAGAGTTATTTTCCAAAGTTTAATGGCATCTATGTTTTATTTCTACTACTATTGATTTAGAATATTTTACAAGAAAGATAAAAGAACAGAAAGTTCTGGGTCTATGAAAACTAATGACACTCCTTAACTACTTCTTGATCTTAGAGATATGTGTAACATAAAATAAGAAGGGAAAATAAAGCCTCGTGGAAACTGTGCTGTGGTATAACTTGAAGACGAAGAATGACTAACCAGATCAAAGTAACTGATGAGAAAAAGGAAAAATGCCATCAAATCCGAGTGTAGATCTCCCAACCCTTGGCCTCTACCCTGCTCTGGGGCAAGCAAGCACAGACTAAGGAAAACTATAGGGAGAAGATGAGAGAGTGAACGGCTTCCAGGAGATCTGAAACCATTGCTGGGAAGGCCGAGTTGACCCTAAGGCTCAACAGTTCTGAAAAATGTACCTTGGTAGACCAGGACCTGAAGAAGGCAAGTTCTTCATTTGAACAGTGCCCGATTCGCCCTGTTTTTAAGTTTATGGATCATGCTTTTGGTTTCGTATCTAAAAATCTTTTGCTATTCAAGTACACAGGCCTGGGTTAGTTTGTAATCTCTTCCATTCAACCTGTGTGGACTCTGTATGATGTATGACGTCACCTCTCTTATCCTCAGTATCGATGATTTGTTTTCAATCTTTTTTGCTTCTAATCAGTGTAATAGAGTTTGTAAGTTTTATAGATTTTACTCAAAGAACTCTATTATAATGTCGGCACTGACACTACACCTAACCCTTTCTTACAGGTTAAGGAAATATTTATGTTATAATAGCAAAATGCATTTGGGATTTGATGTTGTAGTAGCATCTTGGAGTGAAAATGCTTAAATAATTCAGAATCATAAACTGCTGTATTGACACTGGAAAGGTTACTTTGGTCCTTAGTTTCTTCGGCTAGGAAATAACTACATAATTTAAAATAATTTCCCACATTTCCTCCTCTAGAAAAACTTAAGGCAGATACTTGAAAAGTGGCAAGGCTGAAAAAGAGAGTCTGTAAATTCCTTTCTGATACTTCTGGTTTGTGAGTCTATTATTATTACTTTTCTGGGGAAAGCAGAAGTAACAAAGAAATATATTTCATGCATGCAAACATTTAAGTAAGTAATATTCATTTGGTGATTAACGGTCTTAAAGAATCACGGAGAAAAAAAAAAAAAAGAAAAAGGAGCAGCGCCTGTGGCTCAAAAGGGTAGGACACTGGCCCCATATACCGGAGGTGGTGGGTTCTAGTCCAGCCCCGGCCAAAAAAAAAAAAAAGAATCATGGAGTAGGATGCACAGAGGAAATAAGAACCTTGGGCAGAGTTCTCAAGCTTAAATTCACTAGCTTAAAAACATAATTAATAAAAAATAGATATGAAGGACTGAAAAGTGCATTTTCACCATAAGAGAAAAAGAGTAAGATGAGAATAACATCTCTGCAGAGAAGTGGAACTTTGCTTTCTGTTCATTAAGACATGCAACGCATGCAGGCATTAGTGGGTGAGGTTTGCTTTGTGTTGTACTGAAGCAATGGCTTTACCTGTTTAAATGAGTCTGTGTTTTCCTTTCACCTTACTTTAGGGAAGTCATATAGTTTTTATAGCTTGTCACCTTGAACATCTCCTTTTAAATAGAAGCACATTGACCTTGTCCTCTAAGGTTAGATATAGCTGCAAATGGAGCAGCCCAGCCATCCTCCACCCAGCACAATCGACATCTTTCCAACTGCTATTTTCAGTAAAATTCAGTGTTTAGGTAAAATTGGTTTTTTAAAAAAAGAAAGATAAAAGGGGCTATGAGACAAAATACCGTGGTCACGGCTTTACTCCTGCAAGCCGTGTGGAGATGTTGACAGAGCCCGAGTCCTCTGCCCTCTGAGATGGGGGGCTCTGAGCTGCTCTTTGTGGTAGAGTGGAGCCACAGAAGCGTGGCAAGTAGGCTGTGGCCTCACTTGTTGCACAGCCACACGTTATAGCTCAGAGGAGCCCTGTGTTTTCCAGAACTCACTTGTGGTTGGTTTCTGACTAACCCACAGGGCCCTCGCGAGCTCCCCAGGAAGCCGGAACCAGACGGTGAGCCACAGACTGCGCTCTGCTTATGTCCCTGGAGAGTGTGTCAATGGCAGGATTCGCCTCCTTATTCTGCTGGGGTTGTGTTAAGTGTATTTTCCAAGTTATAATATGTTATTTAGGGCACACAAAGATGGAAAAGCTTAAAAAAAAAAGTCAAGAGAATGTTTAACAGAAAATCCAGGTAATGGTTCCCTGCCGGGTTTAAGGAAGATAGTAATTCACGTAGGCACACAGAGGTCTTCCAATCACGTGATCCAGCCATAATGGACGTATGTGAGTATGTTTTTCCAGACCACTTAGACACACGTGGTTTTCTCTGCCTGGAAGGCTGCCTCTCCTTTTCTCTCCTTCCTGCTAACTTTCCCTCATTCTTAGAGTAAGTGACATTTTTTTTAGAAGACTTTCCCTGATCCCCAGACTAGTTTAGAAGCTGACTGCGATTCCTTTATATAGCACGCTCCTTCCCTCTGATTCCATCCATCATCCTGACATCTTCCCTCCTCTCTGTCTTACCCTGTCTTTCCTTGCTGTACCCGCGTGCTCCTAGCGCAGTACCTGGAGCAGGTCCATACAGATGTTCCATGATTATCTGTACTGGTGCCTGAACGAATGAGCTGTTAAGATCCTTGGTGGTGGGTGTGAGGTTTGATAGAGGCAGATGCAATCATACCACATTGCCAAGGAAGATATTCCACAATTTTGGTTTTAATAAATAAAACTGTGTACTCCCTGGTCAACCTTTTTCTTTCTTTATATGTGATCTCTCTTACACACGACAGTCTGGTGTCTGCTGGAACTTGGCACTGGGAATCTTGGCACTATCTAGCCCCTACGACAGAGGTGCAGCGCATGTCCCAGACCTGTCGCTGGGTCTGCTTCCTTAGTGCTGCTGTCTCCAGGGATCAGCAGCTGGAGCTCGTGCTCTTCACAGCCGTTTCAAATGTTTTCATGACATTGGATCACTCTATCTCACTCTCAGAATCTGAGCTGTTCATCTGAAGCATCATACGAGCATCACCTTAAAATTACATGGATGACGTCTTTGCCTCCTTGCCCTGGCAGAGGAGACCTGTTAGCTACGCGTGTGAGCGTATCCTGCTTTGTAAGCTTTCTTACTTTGTAAGCCTACCCTTCTCTTCCTCAATAAGCTTTACTTAATTCTGGCTTAAAAAGTTACAGGTTCATTTTTTAAGATAATGGGCTGCCTGAACTTGAATGTGGGTGGGATCTTTCCTGACAGATTCCTTATAGAAGGGAAAAATAAGCTTAAACGGTGTGAGCACGTGATGCATCAGTGACTCATAAGAAAAAATGCACTTGCTGTTTTTTCTGTGCGTATGTTTCATCAGTACTTTCCAAAGGAGTTAATTACGGCAAAATCAAATTCACTTACCGAGCGTGTGCTGGGTGTTGTTGGCTCCGTCCCTGGGGTCCACCCTTCATCTTTGCCGGCTGTTCTCTGCCTGTGGCGACAGCATCAGTGCATGCCTTTGTGGGCTCCCTCAGACGGCTCTTCTCCCCCGGCCTTGGGCTGGGTTCAGCCCATGGAGAGCCCCTGCAGGCAACTTCCCTGGCTGTCTCCTGGAGGGTCAGCTGTTACCCTCTGTCAAAGGTCAGGGCTTGGCAGATGGCTTTTGGCTTACCTTCATTCATCCTGTTTAACTTCTGGCAACCGCCCCATCCCAATGCCTCCTAAGCCTACATTGTTCTGGATCTGGTCACTGCCTGGCCCCATGTTGGATTTTCCTAACTTCTGTCCACACATTCCTAGAGTCCCATTGTTGAACTCCTGAGATTATCCAGTTTAAGTGCACTGTCTTTTTCCTGCCTGGAATCCACCGTATACTGAGTTTATTTGTGGAATGAGAACATACACTTGCGTGATACACAGGATTCTGACAGTTGATAATAGAAGCAAAATGTTTAAACCCGTTCCTTTGATGAGATAATGGAGATAGTTTGCTTGTACTATATTAACGTTTTAATATTCCCAACAGTACTCTATCAAAATAAGCCAAAATAAATGCCTATTCTCAGAGATCTTCTAAAGACCATTTCAAGGAAGGAAGACATGACACATGACATAATTTAAACCACAAACTGGATGCTAAAAAGGAACAGTGGTATTTCAGGCATAACTGTTTGATAAAAAGCCAAGTTCCTATAGCTGTTTCATTGTTTATTTGTGGTTTTTCATTCTTTGTCACAGTTAGGCATCTAATTTATACAAACATGATGTAAACAAACCAACCCAAAATATGCAACACGCACAAGACGTTTTTCAGTCTCACTTTTGCTGGCTCCAAACTGAACGTGACAAACAGCTCACGCTCTTATCATTTTGCTCGTGGAGGAGAAGGGCAGACTGTGATGCAGTGTGACTGATCAAACAGAAAGTTAGTGTTTGATGAAATGAGAGGCGTGTGGGGGGGAAATCAAAGTGAACCAAATCACATTGAAGAATTGCTTCCTAGAGAACGCTGTGGAGGTTAAAGGGAGAGTGTTGCATTGTGAAGATGGGTGGTGGTGGTCTGTGTGCACAGAGAGCCCAGCAGGGGGGAAGGTGTTAGCTCTGCCTTTAAAGAGCAGAAAGTCTTTGCCTCTGCATGGAGGACAAGGCAAAGGGTGCCATTTAAAAATATGCCTTTCAGCTTCTGTTCCCTGTTAGTCTTGTTTATTTGAAATGAACATAAAATATATGCACAGGACACACTGTGGTTCGGCCTTTGTGCTCGGTTCCTTTTTTGTTTGTAGAGTTGCATGCTGTGGTGTCTGCTGTGCGGTTAATAGGGAGCAAACAAGCTTTGAACCTTATTCCTTTGACGGGCGGGATTCATGAACTTGACAATTATGTACTACTGAGCGTTTGCAGTAGGCCTCTCTGCTAAGTGATGAATTCAGTGATGAACAAGGCAAAATACTGCTTGCTCTCATGGGACTAAGGAAAACCACTCTAATCTCTGTTTCCTCAGCCCCCAAGGATGAGCCTAGAGTGTATGGCCAGAGATTAAGGGACAGGATAAAAAATAGTGTCTGTGTTATAAAATTAGAATAAAACTGTTAATACTCCAATCCTCCCACAGCAGTCTGCACGCTTGCTGTGTTCACTCTTAATCTCTAAATACCCAAGTTTAATTCTTTTCAGGAATAATTGTGCATGTAATAAAATGCATATTCTGGAATTTCCCTTATTTCTGCTTTCCTAGGAGGAATCTAAAAAGTCTGCTCTGTTGGTCTCCACCTTGCCTGGAGTAGTTAAATGCTGTTTACATCTTTAATACTTCTGCTCTGGTAGAATTGTGCTTTAATTCAATTATTTACAAGGATTTTTAAAGGAAAAAGCAAAAGTTGAGCTGGGTACTTAGGCTGGAGCTCTGTCTGCATAGAAGTAGTAGCCCTTGGTGCAAGTGCCTCATATCTGAGCAGGAAGTGGAGATTACTCACATGCTCTGGACACAGCGCACAGTCCATTCCACTTACAAGCTCATTTGCATTGCTGGTATTTTCAGTGGAGATGGATGATTCCATCTCTCGCTATCTGGGACCACAGACGCTATTTTGTCAGTGAAAAGAGCAGGAAGATGAGGTATGTACAAACTTGGTTTCTGTGACCTTATTGATATTTGTATGCTACGGATGTGGTGGCTAATCATACTCTGTCTTAGAACTAGAATTTATATGTTTAATTTAACATTTAAATGATACAGACATAAACATGTAGCTTACTAACGTTTAATCATGCTAAGTATAGCTAACTAGGTGAGGAAAACTCCTTAAAACATTTTTTCTTAAATAGAAGCACCAACTTTCCAGAATATGCCCCTTAGCTGAAATGAAAATAACTCCTTTGTTGATATAGTACTTGGGAGTTGAGCAGTTCCTCTTTTTAATAGATTCCATTGCTAGGTTCCATTTGCTGTTAATATACAGTTCTACAATAGCTTTTTAAAATCCATTTGCAGGAGAGATTTTTAATATAATCTTGTGATATCTAGTATCTTTCTTGAATGTTTTCAAATATTTGTTACTTAAAAAGTTATTTTGCACATTTTACTTGTTCCTATGAACATGAGGGATTAAGCAACACCACTTGGAATGTCAGCATGCATAGAGATTTTTGTTGTTTCTCTAGACTAAAATTAAGAAAGACAAGGCATGCAGGAAGGCAGCATTCTGTCCAGCCAACATGCAGGCAGCTTATACCTTATGTCACGACACACACAACAGGTGCTGACTTCGTGGTGTGCACCTGTGCGATCTTGCTAAAACAGTTCAAAGTGCCACTATGAACATTCTTTACCTGATTTTTCTGTTGACAGAGTGCTAAAAAGATGATGATAATCCAGGCTTTTTTTCTGTAAGGGTTTGTGAAATTTATGTTGTTGCATATGATTTAATATTTGTGGTCACAATGACAGAGAGGATATGCTTTAAAACCTGAAAACCATTTTCTCAGGAAATGTCTTTGCTGCTCTTTCAGGAGGTTGGAAGCTGTAGCTATGAGAGCTGTGGTAGTAATTTAAGAGGAAATAGGACATACCTTTAGGATTAGTGGCTTGCCAGGATAGAATTTAATGTTTTTCAAATCAGTAGGCATTAAAATCATGAATTGTCATTTTAAAAATTTTAGAATTAAAGATGTCACAATTTAGGATTATTCTATCTCCAGTGTAACTCAATGCAAATTTAGAAGTATCATATGAACAAATAAAATGTTGTAAATCAGATTAAAATTTGAGATATAAGTAAAGTCACTGATAATAGCTTTTCTTTCTTTAAAAACACAAAAACACCTTATATCAATTACCATCACAAACCTTGCATTTTTCATGTGTCTTCTCAAATCACAACGGAAAAATAAAGCCCCAGTGTCCTTCTTATTCATTTCAATGGGTACTCTTGTGGCTGTTAAAAAAAAAAAAAAACAATTAAATCCAAATTTAATTGCTTTCCACATTCATAATTTTGATTGATTCTAAAAATAATCCATTGTGATAGGCTGGAATAACGATTTCTCCGATTATAATGGAGGAAAAAGAACAAAAAAGGAGGGCTGGTTCTTGGTCTTTTGGTGCGTGATACTATTTTGTGTCAACTTTATGTCATTATTGTTAAGTTACGTGAGAATGTCTCTTGCAATTTCTCATGCCCAGTACTTTCATCTCATTTTTATAGATAAATCCCTGATCCAAGTTTGTTTCTTTCTGATTTCACAATTTTTTCAAAGCATTCTCCATGTTCAGCAGATACCTCCTTTCCCCCTAATCTTTGAACTTCCTCTTGTCTAAAACAGAAACTATGAAAAGTAATAAATACAGAAGACAAGAGAGGAATTGAAAAACTAATGAGGTTGGTAGAAACCAGAAAAGTGACAGAGGGAAGGGAAGGGGGCTAAGAATTTCAGCAGGAAGATGACGGATGATTCCTTATGTAACAACCTTGATGATCTCCTGTCTGGTCTACCTCATATATTCTGTTCATGGGGAAGACAAGCTGCCGTTCTGGAAACTCAGCTCTAACTCAGAAATCATGTGCCAAAACCAATGTGGGCTTCAGTCTAGTTCTTTTAGAAAATGTTTTTAAAAGCATGTTTTAAATTATTAAGGGTGTGTCTTTAATAGGGCACATGTGATGTTTTCATACAAGCATACGATGTGAATTAATCAAATGTGGGCAATTGGGGTCTCTGACAACGCAGGCATTTATCTTTTCTTTGTGTTAGCAACATTCAAATTCCATTCTTTTCGTTATTTTAAAAGCCTGCCCTAATTTATTATTGATTTCAGTTAACTTTTTTTGTGCTATCATATATTGTTCATCCTATTTAACTGTATTTTTGCACCAATTAATCATCCCCACTTTATCTCCACTCTACTTCCCCACCTCTGGTAACCATCATTAGACTAAATCATGTAACTTAAAAATAATGACATAAAGTTGATTATTTCTTGTGTACGTCAGCTCCCACACATGAATGAGGACACGTGAGATTTGTCTTTCTGTGCTTGGCTTATTTCACTTAACAGAAGGTTCTCCAGTCCCACCCGTACTGTTGCGAATGGCAGGATGTCATTCTTCCCTGTGGCTATATATTAATAATGTTTCCCTGTGTCCGTGCACCACAGTTTCTTATCCTGTTTTTCCATTGATGGATTCTAGGTTGACCCCACAGCTTGGCTATTGTGGACAGTGCTGCAGCACACCTGGGAGTGAGGACATCTTTTAATACACTTATTCCTCCTCCCGTGGATGTTTGCCCAGCAGTGGGATAGAATACGGTAGTTCTATTTTTAGTCTTTTGAGGAAGCTTTTTATTGTTCTGCACAGTGGTTGCTCTGATTTACATCCCTGCCAACAGTGTTCCCCTTTCTCCACATCCTTGCCAGTATTCATTATTGCCTGTCTTTTTGACAAAGACCATTTGAACTGGGTTGAGATCATATTTCATGGTAGTTTTGATTTACATTTCTCTGATGACTGATGAAGTTGAGCTTTTCTATAAACCTACTGGCCATTTGCATGTTGTTTTTTGAGAAATGTCTATTAAGATTCTTGCTACATTATTTATTTATTATTTTTTAATTTTTCTTTTCTTGTTTTTTGAGACAGAATCTCATGCTATTGCCCTGTGTAGAATGCCCTGGCATCATAGCTCACAGCAACCCCAAACTCTTGGGCTTCAGCAACCCTCTTCCCTCAGCCTCCCAAGTAGCTGGGACTACAGGTGTGGGCAACTATGTCTGGCTTGCTTTTCTATCTTTAGTTGAGACAGGGTCTCTACTACAGAGACCACTCTTGCTTAGGCTGGTCTTGAACTACTGAATGCAAGCAGTGCACCTACCTTCACAACCAGTGTTTTCCATTTTTTTTTGCAATTTTTGGCCTGGGCTGGGTTTGAACCTGCCACCTCCAGCATGTGGGGCCAGTGCCTTACTCCTTTGAGCTACAGGCACTGCCCCCAGCTTTTTCCATTTTTAATCAGATTGTTTCATGTTTTTTCCTGTTGAGTTGTTGGAGCTTCTTATAAATTCTAGTTATTAATTTCTTGTCCGATGAGTAGAGCACAAATATGTTTTCTCATTCTTTCGGTTTCTCCTCGTTCTGTTGATTGTTCCTTCCTGTGAAGAAATTTTTAGTTTGATGTGATCCTATTGGCCAATTTTGCTTTGATTGCCTGTGCTTTGGGGTTGTTACTACAGAAGTCCTTGCCCACCAGACCAATGTCCCAAGCATTTCCTCCATGTTCTCCTTTAGTTGTTTCATAGTTTTAGGTCTTACATTTAAGTCCATAATCCATTTGTGATTTGATTTTTATATATGAAGAGAGATGAGGGTCCAGTTTCATACTTCGGCACATATATATATATATATATAGTTCACTGTTTGTTAAGAAGACTGTCCCTTCCCCACTGTATGTTCTTGGCATCTTTGTCAAAGATAAGTTCATTATAGCTGGGATTTGGATTCTCTGTTCTGTTACATTATTCTATGTATCATTATAATTTGAAGTCAGGTAATATGATTCCTCCAGTGTTGTTGTTGTTGTTTTTTTGTTATTGTTCAGGATGACTTTGGTTATTCTGAGTCTTTTGTGATTTCATATGAATTTTGGAATTATTTTTTCTATTTCTATGTAAAATGTCCTTAATATTTTGATGAGGATTGTCTTGAATCTGTAGAGAGCTTTGGGTAGTATGAACATTTTAAAAATATTGGTTCTTTCAATCCATGAACCTAGAATACCTTCCCTTTTTTGGTGTTCTCTTTAATTTCTTTTTTAAATGTTTTAAAGTTTTCATCATAAAGATCTTTTATTTCTTTGGTTAAGTTTCTTCCCAGGTATTTTATTTTATTTGTAGCTATTGTAAATGGGGTTATTTTCTTGGTTTCTTTTTTAGGTTGTTTACTGTTGGCGCACACAAATGCTACCGATTTTGTGTATTGACTTTCTTTGTGTGTGAATGTGTGTTTGCTTCCTTTACTCTCTTTATTCTTTTGTTTCTGATAAATATAAGGGTACAAAGGATTGGATTCCGTTGCTTGTGTTAGTAGGTAAAGTTTAAACTGTAGTTGAGCCCTTCACCCAGGGAGTGTGCTGTATGCCCTTATATTGCACCCCTTAGGTGAGAGCTTACCAATGTCTCTCTCTTCTCCCCTCTCTTCTTTTCCTCCCCACTCCTCTTGAATTTAATTGTGTATTTTTTCTTGTGTGGGCATGTAGTCGTTTATCTGTTAGTTTCATATCAGTATCACATACATTGGATACTTGCTTTTCCATTCTTGTGATACTTACTAAGAAGAATATTCTTCACCTCCATCCAGGTTAATATAAGAGATATAAGGTCTCCATCTTTTTATGGCTGAATAGTATTCCATGGTATACATATACCAGAGTTTATTAATCCATTCATGGGTTGATGGACACTTGGGTTGCTTCCATGTTTTGGCAATTGTGAGCTGAGCTGTGATGTACATTGTAGTGCAAATTTCCTTATAGTAGAATGATATTTTTTCTTCTGGGCAGACACCTAGTAATGGGATTGCAGGATCAAATGGAAGGTTTGCTTTAGCTCTTTGAGGATTTTCCATACTTCTTTCCATAGAGGCTCTATTAGTTTGCAGTCCCACCAGAAGTGCAAAAATGTTCCCCTCTCTCCATATCCGCACCAGCATCTGCAGCTTTGGGACTTTGTGATGAGGGCTAGTCTCACTGAGGTATACAAAAATTGACTCCCACTGGATAAAAGATTTAAATTGAAGGCATAAAACAATAAAAATTCTAGAAGAAAGTGTGGGAAAAACTCTTGACAAAATAGGCCTAGGAAAAGATTTTATGAAGACTCCCCTGACAATTAGAGCAACACCAAAAGTAAATAAATTGAACATGATCAAGGTCAAAAGCTTCTGCATACCTAAGGGAGTACCACAGATAAAACAGAGAAACAGCCTTTAGAATGGAAGAAGATGAAAAATGCAACCTAAACATCTTAGAAATGAAAAATGCAACCTAAACATCTGTACCCTCATATCAGTCTGAAATTTTAAAGCAATTATATAATTTTATTTTTTATTTTTGAGTATTTGTAAATATAATTTTTAATTATTATGGATACATATTAGTTGTACATATTTATGGGGTACATGTGATAGTTTGATACAAGAATGCAATGTGTGATGATCAAATTAGAGTAATTAGAATAGCCATTGCCTAAGCATTTATCATTTCTTTGTGTTAGGAACATTTAAATCCCACTCTTTTAGTCATTTTGAAATACACAAGAAATTATTGCAACTTTGGTCACCTTATTGTGCTATCATATGCTAGCTGTATCTAACTGTATTTTTGTACCCATTAACCTTCCCCTCTTTCTCTCTACTTCCCTACCCTTATGAGCCTCTGGTAATCATCATTCTACTATTTATCTCCATGAATACAATTTCCTTTCTAGTTCCCATGTATTAATAAGAATATGCAATATTTATCTCTCTGTGTCTGGCTTATTTCACTTAACTTAAAGTCTTGCAATTCCATCCCTCTAATTTTAGAACACCAGACACAAAGAGACTATCTAGAATCAAAATTTCATTATACTTCTCAATAGTAGCTACAAAACCCAGAATCTAAAAGAGGAAGGCTTTCAAAAGTATTGTCAACCTAGAATTATCTACCCAGCCAAACTATCCATTAAGTTTAGAGGCAGGGAAAAGTCCATTTTAGACATGCAACTTCTCAAAAACTTTACCTATTATCCATGCTCTCTTAGGGAGCAGCTAGAAGATATGCTGTACTAGAACAAGGAAGTAAACTAGGAAAGAAGGAGATCTGGAATGCAGAAAACAAAGAACACAATACAAAGAGAATCCTTGGAATGATACTAAAAGGAAGATTCAAGGCCAACATACCTGTGTCAAGTCTAGACAGCATCAAAGCTTGACTGGCAGATCAGGAGGCTACTGAAGAGATTCTTCAAGAAGCTAAAATTGACAAACACATAATATGTTGAATGTATTAAAATAATATTATATGACTAGCTGTTGGCCCTTAGTGTGATTTTTTAAATTGA
>NW_003852396.1:6443785-6467732 GCF_000181295.1 Otolemur garnettii | reverse complement strand
ATTGACAAACACATAATATGTTGAATGTATTAAAATAATATTATATGACTAGCTGTTGGCCCTTAGTGTGATTTTTTAAATTGATAAAATTGTCTTTTTAATAAAAAATCATTAATGTTTTAGGACAACAGAGTCCAACATGGTCCCTATTAATGAAACCTAAGCTCTAGCATCTAGCTGACCCCTCTGCTGACACTCCCCACCTGCCCCTGACTTGTCTCACCTGCCCAGATTCTGACCTGACCTCTGTCCATCCTTCCATGGTCAGTGTGTCATTTTTCTCTCAGAAGCTGCATTAGGTGACCCTGCTTAGGCTTATCATGATAATTAAGTAGCTGATAACAAAGCAATGTGCTGATTGCCCCCTTTCTCCCTTTAGATTATAAGATTTGTAAGGGCAGAAAAATACCTACTTTTTCTCACTGTTAGTTTTCCTGAGTGAAATATAGTGCCTGGCCCTGGCATCAGAGGGATTCCATAAATATACATTAACTTAAGTGGATTTGCTGTTGTCTCTACTTTTTTTTTTAATGAAGCAAAAAATTATATAATTGAACAGAGAAATACATTTCTACAATAAATGTTCAGAGTTCAGTATCTCACTTTCAATAATGGATAGATAAGTGAGAAAATAAAGGACTTAAATAATACAGTAAACCAACTAGATCTGACAGACATATACAGACCACTTGTCTCTACCTTTTAAACATAGTTTCACACTTTCTATTTTATTGGTGACTGATTATGGATAAGAGGGTTTGTCCTTCTTCAGTCTGATTCATCCGTGGATAAGAAACACATTAACCTCTGTGTAAAGGGCACAGATTATGGCACTTGGCAGGGTCCCCACCCCAAACTGGAATGTTAACTTCTGCAAAGTGCTCAGTTTTGTTAAGCATGAAGTTCTTGAAACTAATTAACAAATAAATGCATCTCCATTTTATAATATAGTAGGTCTAGAGATGATGAGACAACATCTAATATACTTGCGGAATGCATTAGATGAGTGGCAGGTCGTTTGACATGCTAACATGCTCCTAACATGATTTGTTCTGCTTTATTGCAGCCGGGGCACCGACAGCAGACTGGCCTACCGGCGGCAGACAGTTCTCCGAGAGAAGGGGAGAAGGTTGGCTAATCGAGGACCAGCATACATGTTTAATGATCATTCTACAAGCCTATCTATTGAGGAGGAACGCTTTTTAGACGCAGCGGAGTATGGTAACATCCCGGTGGTGCGGAAGATGTTAGAGGAATGCTTTTCCCTCAACGTCAACTGTGTGGATTACATGGGCCAGAACGCCCTGCAGCTGGCAGTGGCCAACGAGCATCTGGAAATTATAGAGCTGCTACTCAAGAAAGAAAACCTCTCTCGGGTGGGGGACGCTTTGCTTCTAGCTATTAGTAAAGGTTATGTTCGGATTGTGGAAGCCATTCTTAGCCATCCAGCTTTTGCTGAAGGCAAGAGGTTAGCAACGAGCCCTAGCCAGTCTGAACTGCAGCAGGATGATTTTTATGCTTATGATGAAGACGGGACACGGTTCTCCCATGATGTGACTCCCATCATTCTGGCTGCCCACTGCCAGGAATATGAAATTGTGCACACCCTCCTACGGAAGGGTGCTAGGATCGAACGGCCTCATGACTACTTCTGCAAGTGCAATGAATGTAACCAGAAACAGAAACATGACTCCTTTAGCCACTCCAGATCCAGAATTAATGCCTATAAAGGCCTGGCAAGTCCGGCTTACCTGTCGCTGTCTAGTGAAGACCCAGTCATGACGGCTTTAGAACTTAGCAATGAGCTGGCAGTGCTGGCCAATATTGAGAAAGAGTTCAAGGTAGGTTGTTAACCGTAGGGACCTGACCCTCCCCCAGTCAGAGTTAAGGTGCACAATGAGCTTCCACGATGCGCGCAGCTCTGTGCTAGTTACTGCGATCACTAGGTAAGTTCATATGTTGATTCAACGAGCTCTTTACTGTAGTCATCATAGTAAAAGTTGTGATCACTACCTTTTTGTGATGATCTACTGTTTACCAGACATTTTACAGTTATATCATTTTATAGTTATATCTAACCCTTACCTTGAAAAGATATCACTAGTCCATTAGGAGAAATGGAGGCACAGAAGGGTTCAGTAAGGCCTTAGAGGAGCCACTGGGAAATGACACAGCTGTGATCAGAATGCAGAATCCCTGGGTGCTGCCCTCTAAAACCCAGTCTGCTCCTCCTATGAAGTACGGGTTCTGGGGTCAGAGCACAGTGATGGATGCTGTTGAGGTCAAAGAGAGGAACGAGCTTAAAAGTCGCAGTTGATTTGAGAGATAGATGCACACGCGGATAAACAAGACCCAGAGCAAACTGATACACTAGATGGAGCTTCAGCAATGCTCCCTAGAGTTCAGAGAAAGCAGTATCAATTCCTGTTGGATTTAAGCAAAGTTACGTGTAAAGTGGCATTTCACTTGTACACGGCAGAGCAGACTGGATTTGGGAGGGCAGGGAATGAGAGATTATTTAGGACAAGGTAACTGCAAAGAAAAGCTTGTAGATCTGAAAGAGGCACTTAGAGCATCTCGAGCTGTCAGTCCCTTAGTAAAAAGTGTCTGGAGAGATAACTGGTGTCAGATGCCCCCACATGATAAGGGATGTCCTGTGTCCATACGGTCTGTACTGCATTTGGGGAGAGTGTGGGCTCCGATTCCCAGCCCGAGGTTATCCCCCCCACACCACTAACCCCCTCCTACTGCTTCTCTGAGCTGTTTGGGGCGCTCACCCTGCTCTCTTCTGCACTGTCATTACTTATGATGTGCTTTCCTCTTTTGCTAAACTTGATGTGGGTTGGAACCAGGTCTGATTCATCCACCCAGTGTTTTACAAAAATAAACATCGACTTTATATTCTCCCTTCTGTACGTTGTGAAGAAGCTCGCCTCTGTGCTCCACACCTTGGGAGACTCAGCCCAGTCTCAGGCTCCACACCTTGGGAGACTCACCCAGTCTCAGGCTCCACATCTCGGGAGACTCAGCCCAGTCTCTGTGCTCCACACCTTGGGAGACTCACCCAGTCTCAGGCTCCACACCTTGGGAGACTCAGCCCAGTCTCTGTGCTCCACACCTTGGGAGACTCACCCAGTCTCAGGCTCCACACCTTGGGAGACTCAGCCCAGTCTCTCTGGGCAGCTTCTTGGTGCCACTGTCGCTGAAAGCATGGCGTTTCCCTCCTCTGGGATGTTGTGTGTCCATCTGTCCTCAGGTCTTATTTATCCAGGGAAGGGAGAAGAGGAAAACAGCTGCTGAGCCCCTCAGTGTGGGCTCCCAACGGGAAGGAAGGTGCTTTTCCTCCAGCTCCCTGGCAGCTAGGATTGTAGAGCAAGCAGACACTCTTCCAGCTCTGTTCCAGAGTGCTGAGTGTTTAATGCTTTTCACTTGACTCCTAGGACCTGGTGCTTCAAAGAACTTTTTCAGAGTCAAGTTAAAGCAGTTTCTTTGAACTCTGATTCATATTAATATTTTTCAATCTATATTTAATTTTTAGTGATTTCACTGCTTAGGTTTCAGCAGTTCTGGTTCCTTATTATATCCTTGTTTGAACTCTCTCTAAATCACTGAAGACTGTCATTCATTCATTTACTACCTACGTCCTTTGAGCCCCTGTTTTGTATCAAATATTGTGCCAGGGATGGTTGGGACAGAGATGGAGACAGAGTGCAGGGCACAAAGACAATTCAGTGCCTTCATTTGGTTTATGATCTCATGGGAGAGAGAAGACCTGTGTGTAGTAACTGTCATATTAGGCATGACCTCGTGGTATGAGGTGAGGGCCAGTGGCTCAAATGTGAGAACAATCACCTCTCCAGGATGTGAACACTTCGTTGTCTCTAGATGAATTGCAGAATGTGCAGGTCCCCATAGGCTCATAGAGATTCAGAGGTCTGGACTTTGATTCTTTTCCTTTCCTTCTGCTCGGGCAGGTGTGATATGTGTGGCTCCGACACGTGCCTCCATTTCTGCTTCTCTGTTAGTTCCACTGTCCTCAGCATCACTTAGATTCTCTGAACGAGCACAGCTTTTTGTTGAAGCCCTGCTTCTGTGCAGGTTTGAAGGCAAAGAAATAATCTCTGAACACATATATCTCCATAGTAGATGCTATTCTCAATGTCTTTTAAAAATAATTTTCTAAAATTTGTTTACTGTTAAAAGAGGATAGCAGTTTTAAAAATATTTAAAAAGATATATCCTTATTTTTTAAGGATATATTAACCTGACATACAATTTTTCTGACTAGAAATTTGACTCAACATCTTTGCACAAACAGAAAGGGAAGTCCTTGGCTTTTCTTTCAAAGCCTTTTATAAACACAGAACAACAAAAAAATGTTCCTTGTCGTGTATCAAGCATTAGTACAAATATTCTGTTTTCCAAGACTAATTGGGGCAGCAGAGAAAAGGACAGGTTCCTCTGAGGACAGGCCACCGTTGGCCTTGTCACGGCTCCTGTGAGGGGAGGCCACCGTTGGCCTTGTCACGGCTCCTGTGAGGACAGGCCACCGTTGGCCTTGTCACGGCTCCTGTGAGGGGAGGCCACCGTTGGCCTTGTCATGGCTCCTATGACACCAACTCAGTTCCCAGCGTCCCAACCTCAGTTAACCACAGGTGGCACCCAACAGGGCTGAAGAAGTTAATGTCTCTGAGGTGAACTTTTCTTCAAGGTGTGCTACTTTTCTTCTTCAAAAATAACTTGTTTTTTTCTTATTTTTAAATAATATATAGCCGTGCTAGAAAATAATAATATAAAAATGAAGAAAAATTTAAAAACTGTTGCCAATTTTGCCACCAAGAAATAAACACTAATAGGGTGCAAACATGCTGGCACTTCTCCTCCCAGTCTTTTTTTTCAATAGTTAAGCCCCTTAGCATCTCAGGAAGCAAAGATCACAGAGGTTGGACAACTCTGGCCTGGACTGCCCCACAGGAACCCTGGGGGTTGTGTTGGTCATAGGACATGCTCCCTGCTTGTGGTCTTTAAATTATTTTGCTCCTTTTCCACGTAGGATATTTTAAAAATTCTGGGCATATTTACATATTTTAAAATTGTATATATATATATATTTCCATTTATAAGTTTAACTATTTTAAGGGATATGATTTCTGCATAGTGTATATATTGCCATTTAAAAATAGGACCCTTGAATTACTCTTTTACCTATATCCAGGGGACTCTAAATCTATGATTTGATGCCTACTATCCCCTCTTGTAAAAATAAATGAACAAGCTCTTCTTTAATGTTCACAAAATCTGCATCCTTCTTACTTCTTTTTGTGCTTCTATTTCCAGTCCAATTTCCTCCAAAAATGTGATTCCTAATGTAATAAATTTTTGTTGTAAAGTCTCTTATGATCACTTATATACACAATACCATACATATCATATATAAATAAACAGACATATAACACACATATATGAAATCAGACTTTATTTACTGTGATTATAAGGCTTTAGATATTAAAAATATGCTGGAAAGAGTTACTATTATATCTATTATGGGTACATTTGATCCAATCTACATAAATTGAACTCAGTTCAAAATAACAAATATATACACACTCTGAGAAATAAATTTTAGCTATATGACACAATTCTCATTGGAAATGCATGTTTAGTGGTATTAATCATGTTCACACTTTTGCTATGTATTTAATGAAAGAAAAACGTGTGTGTGTCACACATAGCTAAAAACTACTTGGTATACCTGCCAGCATGTAGGATATATAAATTACTAAAGACTTTTTGGAATAAAATTCGAAGAGGGTTGACTGTAGTTGGAGTAAATATTTCTTGATAATTATTTTATAACATTTCTACTGAATTACAAATGTTGTATCTATAAGAAATCGCATAAAAGTTTTATCCATGGGTTTTGGCCAAGGTCCTGTGAAAATTTTGAGTCCTAGAGACCATTCCAAGTCATATTTAAAAGAATCATCTTCACATTTTTTTCCTTTCTCGTTTGAGATGCTCTTTACTATACATAATGATGCATCTGAAAGATGAGTATTAAGAATAAAAGAACCATTTACATTTAAATACATGAAAATGCCATTTTTGTATTTAGTATTCCTCACCGATGCCTCCTTTGCTCTGCTTTTACTGGACCCTCACTCAGAAATGTGCACTCTCTGATGACTGCTGGCCGGGGAGGAGGCTCAGCACATTCCAATGATCCTGGCTTCTGTCTCCACACCACACTGTGCATCTGAATTCAGAACATCCCAGCATGAGCCCACGGGTTGCATTTCTATCACTAAGCTTCATCTTCAACAGAAATTGAAGTAAGGCTGAGAAATACAGGAAGCCTCTCCGAGTTTCTCGTATGAGGGTTAGTCATTAAAGGGGCACTCTCTGTTTTGTGGTACGTGAATGGATGAAAGTGGGAAATTATTTGTAGAAGAGTAAAAGATCTGTCTTCAAGGAAATCACTTTTAGCAAAAGTGAGGATCTTGAAATTGATTCCTTCAAAATAATCAGGGTTCTACAGCCCATGAGAGTATCTCTGCTCAGAGACAATCTAAGACAATCTAAGTTTTTTACTCATTCAAATTCAATTTTTTCTTTGAATCTTTATGAATAGTCTCAGGCTCTGGTAGCATAAGTTCTTGGCCATGTTAAGCTTGAAACTGGATTAAAAATAATTTTGACAACAAATACAAAATAAGTAAACAAGTGGAAAGGCCAGAACTTGACTGGTATTGATACTGAAGGATAGTAGTGACCCAGCACTCTGGGAAGAGGGTGGATTGTTTGAGCTCAGAGTTTGAGAACAACCTAAGCAAGAGTGAGACCCTGTTTCTACTAGAAGTAGGAAAAAATTACCCAGTTGTCCTAGGGAGGCTGACAGTCTTGAGCTTAATATTTAGCCTCTGCTCTGTTTTGACTTAACTTTTAGGAAAAGTATAAAGTCTGTGTCTAAATTTATTGTTTGGTGTGGGAGGGTTCACTTGTTCTGGCACCACTTGTTGAAAAGGTGAACTTTCCTTCATTGAACTGCCTTTGTACCCCTGCCAAAGATCAGTTGACTCTCGCCCCTGAAACCACCTGTTTACTTCACCACTGCTGCCCAACCCTTGTAGCTTCACTGGGACCTGGACAGTCCCAAGGGAAAGACTAAAAGCTAGTTCTAAACTCTACATTAAGTTAAATAAGCAGCTGCCACTGATGATGAAAAGCAACAGAAAAAGGCAGTAGCATCTGACATATTGAAGGAATGTTTTTCTGCAACTTTTGGTTTGAAACTTTGTTGCATTTTTTTTCACCTTTTCTGAGAACAGTGTCTGGTTAACTTTGATGTCCCTCAGAACCCTGCATAGTAAGTGCCCTATGAACACTTCCCAGTCGTCACCACATCAGCTGTGACAGAGCTCAACAAGCAACGTGCCATTTGGCAACATTTATTACAAGCAGCGAGAAAGGACCAGAGTTAATGTGGTTCCAAGAAACATGGCCGACTAATTCATCACTGTCTAGATAATAACATTATGAGCTTATTTCACTCATCACATATATAATCTCATTTTACAAACTCCTGTTTTAGTAAGAATATGGCATCTATCACAGCACTAGAGCATAGAATGCATGAATGAATAATTGTCTTATTTTTGATATGTTTTCAGATGATACCCTGGGACCCCAACATGCCTGTATATTTGTTAGCACCGCCTTGTGATGAGGGGCTGAAAAACTTGGACGTTGCTTCTGAAGCAATAAAAACTACAAAAATAATAACTAACACTGACTAGCACTAACCCGTGCCAAGAACTTGGAGTTCATTGTCTTGTAATAATTCTCACAGATACCACAGAAGTAGGTATAATTTTATCCCCTATTGCACATGAGGATTCTAAAGCACTGAGGGATTAATTTATTTGTCCATCGTCACAGAGCTAGTGAGCAGCTGAGTCTGATTTCAAACCCAGGTCTGCCTTTTCCAAAGCCCACACAGTTGATTACTGAGAAGTGAGGCATGCATTTTCCTCTCTCCCTTGATTTCTATGAAGTGAACTTCATTCTTTATGTAGAAAGGAGAGCTAGAGCTTAAAATCACAATTCATAACACCTCTTTTAATGTGTGAAATCCAATTAAGATGCCCTTTGAGGAGATAACTCTGTTCTGTGAGCCGGCTGTCAGTCATCTCTTTCAGCTGAAAGGTTCACAGGTGAACACCCATCTCTAATTTATCAGTGTGTGGAATTGGGATGTGACCTGCAGACTTGACTCTGGATTAAGTCAGTCTGGCAGCTTCACTGTTCTTCTCAGGGAACCAAAATCACAGTGCGACATTCTTGCTGATGGACTATTACCAATATTTCATTTTAAGTAAAAAGTTAATAAAATTAATATCAATAACAAAATATGAATGCATTTGTAAATGGGTTCTCAATTTTAAAGAACCTATTTCTGAAAGCTGTCTTATTCTTTCTTTCTCTCTTTTTTAAAAATAGGTGTTTTTAGCTTGAGAATATGTTTTGAGGATTAGTAGTGAATTATCAAAAAAAATTTTTTTTTACAAAAGTTTACTTTTTTTTAATTAAATCATAGCTGTGTACATTAATGTAATTCTGGGATACAGTGTGCTGGTTTTATATACAATTTGAAATATTTTCACCAAACTGGTTAACATAGCCTTCATGGCATTTTCTTAGTTACTGTGTTAAGACATTTATATTTTGCATTTAGAAAGATTCACATGTACCCTTGTAAGATGGATCATAGGTGTGGTCCCATCAGTCACCTCCCACCGCCCATCCTCCCCTCTCCCCTCCCTCTCCACCATCCCCATATTCTCCAGCTATAATTGGGCTATAGCTTTCATATGAAAGCTATAAACTAGTTTCATGGTAGGGCTGAATACATTGGATACTTTTCCTTCCATTCCTGAGATACTTTGCTAAGAAGAATATGTTCCAGCTCCATCCATGTAAACACAAAGGAGGCAAAGTCTCCATATTTCTTTAAGGCTGCATAATATTCCATGGTATACATATACCACAATTTATTGATCCGTTCGTGGATTGATGGGCACTTGGGCTTCTTCCATGATTTAGCAATTATGAATTGGGCTGCAATAAACATTCTGGTACAAATATCTTTGTTGTAATGTGATTTTTGGTCTTCTGGATATATACCTAGTAGGGGAATTGCAGGATCAAATGGTAGGTCTATTTTTAGTTCTCTAAGTGTTCTCCAAACATGTTTCCAAAAGGGACGTATTAGTTTGCATTCCCACCGGCAGTGTAGAAGTGTTCCCTTTTCTCCACAACCATGACAGCATCTCTGGTTTTGGGATTTTGTGATGTGGGCTAATCTTACTGGAGTTAGATAATATCTCAAAGTAGTTTTGATTTGCATTTCTCTGATGATAACGGATGATGAGCATTTTTTCATATGAGTACAGGCCGTGCACCTGTCTTCTTCAGAGAAGTTTCTCTTCAAGTCCCTTGCCCACCTCGAGATGGATATTGGCTATAGGTTTGCTGTAGATGGTCTTTATCAGTTTAAGAAATGTCCCTTCTATACCAATTTTCTTAAGTGTTCTGATCATGAAGGGATGCTGGATATTATCAAAAGTTTTTTCTGCATTAATTGAGAGAATCATATGGTCTTTGTTTTTTAATTTGTTTATGTGATGAATTATATTTATGAATTTGTGTATGCTGAACCAGCCTTGGGACCCTGGGATAAAACCTACTTGGTCGTGGTGTATAATTTGTTTGATGTGTTGCTGGATTCTGTTTGTTAGGATTTTGTTGAATATTTTTGCATCAGTATTCATTAATGATACTGGTCTATAATTTTCTTTTCTTGTTGGGTCTTTTCCTGGTTTGGGAATCAAGGTGATGTTTGCTTCATAGAATGTGTTGGGTAGTATTCCTTCTTTTTCTATATTTTGGAAAAGGTTGAGTAATATAGGTACTAGTTCCTCTTTAAAGGTTTGGTAGAGTTCTGACATGAAGCCATCTGGTCCTGGGCTTTTCTTTTTAGGGAGATTTTGTATAGCTGATGCTATTTCAGAACTTGATATAGGCCTGTTCATCATTTCCACTTCATTCTGGCTAGGTCTTGGAAGGTGATGTGCTTCCAAGTATTGGTCGATTTCCTTCAGATTTTCATATTTCTGAGGATAAAGTTTCTCATAATATTCATTAAGGATTTTTTTAATTTCTAAGGGGTCTGTTGTTATTTCATCTTTACCATTTCTGATTGATAAAATTAGAGATTTTATTCTTTTTTTCTTGGTTAGGTTGGCCAAAGGTTTATCTCTTTTATTGACCTTTTCAAAAAACCAACTTTTTGATTTATTCATCTATTGTATAATCCTTTTGTTTTCTATTTTATTTAATTCTACTATAATTTTGGTTATTTCTTTTCTTCTGTTGGATTTGGGATTGGAATGTTCTTCCTTTTCCAGTTGTTTGAGATGTGCCATTAAGTTGTTAACTTCTCCTCTTTCTCTTCTCTTCAGGAAGGCTTGCAGTGCTATAAACTTCCCTCTTAGGACTGCCTTAGTGGTATCACAAAGGTTCTGATAATTCATGTGTTGATTATTGTTTTGTTCCAAAAATTTGGTAATTTCCTTCTTAATTTTTGTCTCTGACCCACAGATCATTCAGCATAAGGTTATTTAGCTTCCATGTTTTTGTATAAGTCTGCAGATTCCTGTTGTTACTGAGTTCAACTTTTATTCCATGATGGTCCAAGAAGATGCAAGGAATAATTTCTATTCTTTTAAATTTGCTGAGGTTAGACTTGTGACCTAAGATGTGATCAATTTTGGAGTATGTTCTGTGGGATGATGAGAAAAATGTGTATTCAGTTTTGTTACAATGAAATGTTCTGTAGATGTCTGTTAAATCCAAATGTTGGATGATTAAGTTTAAATCTAAAATTTCTTTGGTCAACTTCTTATTGGAGGATCTATCCAACACTGCCAAAAGAGTGTTGAAGTCTCTGACTATGATGGTGCTAGAAGAAATCAAGTTGCTCATGCCTGTTAGAGTGTCTTTTATAAATTGAGGTGCATTCTGGTTGGGTGCAAAAATATTAATAATTGATATCTCATCATATTGAGTATTACCCTTAACAAATATAAAGTAACCATACTTGTCCTTGCTTTCTTTTGTTGGTTTAAAGCCTATTGTGTCTGTGAATAAAAATGCCACACCTGCTTTTTTCTGATTTCCATTTGCCTAGAATATAGATGACCATCCCTTCGCCCTGAGTCTATATTCATCTTTTAAGGTAAGATGAGATTCTTGTATTCAGCAGATATCTGGCCTGATATTTTGTATCCAGTCAGCCAACCTGTGCCTCTTTAGAGGACAATTTGAGCCATTCACATTAATTTAGAATATTGATAAGCCTGGTAAATTTGGGGCATCGAGTTTTTCAAAAGTCCAGTGGATATTTTTAATCTTTTAACCACTGTGGAAGTTGGGAATTTGATCAAAAGTTCCTGAGTGAGTTTATTTTTGTGGTGGAGTATTGCACTGTTCATTATGGAGGTTAGGTCTGAGAATTTCCTGGAGAGCTGGGTTAGTTATGGCAAATTTCTTCAACATGTAAATGTCATTAAAGTATTTAATTTCTCCATCATAGATGAAACTCAGTTTAGCTGGATACGAGATCCTGGGTTGAAAGTTGTTTTGTTTTAGGATATTAAAAGTCGATGACCACCCTCTTCTCACCTGAAAGGTTTCAGCAGAGAGATCTGCAGTCATTCTAATATTCCTACCCTTGTAGGTTATGGTTTTCTTACATCTGGCTGCTTTTAGAATTTTCTCTGTCATATTAACTTTAGTGAAGTTAATTATGATGTGCCTGGGGGATGTCTTATTTATGTTGAGTCATTCTGGGGTTCTGAAAATGTCTGCTATCTGAAGTTCAGAATCTCTTGGCATGTCTGGAAAGTTCTCTTGCATAATTCCCTTAAAAAGAGTCTCTGTGTTTTGTGGAGCAAGTTTGTCACCTTCAGGGATTCCTATAAGGCAAATATTAGTTTTCTTCAAATTATCCCAGAGCTCTCTGAGAGAATAATCCATTTTTGCTCGCCATTTCTCTTCCTTTTTGAGCACTTGAGTGTGTTAAAAAGTTTTGTCTTCATTGTCAGAGATTCTTTCTTCTGCCTGCTCCATTCTGTTAGTGAGAGATTCTACCCTATTTTTCAGATCTTTGAGGGCTGCAAACTCTTGCCTCATGTCCAAATCTTTGGTCTTTTTATCTTTGAAATCATTGAATTTGAGATATCTTTTGAATAATTTGAAATTCTGATTCCCTCCTTTCCTCCATTCTGTTGATCTCATTTGCTATCCAGACTCGAACTCAATTTCTGACATCTCAGCCATCTGTTTATGGATGGGGTCTTCACTTACATCTGCCATGTCCTTCCTTGGGGCGGGGGTGTTGATCTACTCTGGTTATTCATGTTACTGGAGTTTCTCTGCTGATTCTGCTCCATGCTTAATTTATACCATTTGGCTTTTCTCCTAGAACTTTGCCAAGGACCCATACAGTGCTACGTCCTGAGAAACTGGGTGCTTCCTTGGTTTGGTGGGGCTAAGTTGCTCTGTCTTGTTTTCAGCTGGTCTCTGTTCTACTCTAGTAAATCAGTTACTCTGGGTTGAAGTCTCAGCTGTGGAGAAATACTAGCAATTAAATCACCCTGCCCCCCATGGACAACAATTGGAAAATGAAAATCATACCTTCCCACAACCACACACCTAGGGTAGCACTTTGGATAGTCCTCGGGTGATTGGCCCAGTTTAGAGGTCCAAATCAATTGTCCCAGTCAGCACTGGTCTCAGGTGGAGAAGTTCAAAAGGTCTCTGGGAACTAGATAGAAGGGGTCTGCTGGCAGCTCAGGTATGACTGACTCCGATGCTCCATTAGGTCAGAAGGAACAACCCAGCAAATAAATTAGTCTGGGAAGGTTGATGCCTCCTTCCCCACCTTGCACCTCTGTCACACCCAGTTACTGGTCACCCCAGTGGGGCTCGGGCTGTGACCCAGTTCACCCCAATGAGCAGTTGCCCTAGGGTTTACACCTGCCTGAGTCAGAGAGAGATCTATGTCTCCTCAGCCAGGTCTCTGTTCTCGGGCACTATCCAGCAGGGGTAGGAAGGGCCTGACAACCTTGGGTGCTTAATGGAGGTAGGGCAGTTCAATCAGTTCCAGCCCCACCCCTGATTGATGTTGCTGGCAAAAAAGCACAACTTCACAGAGTTTGTTTCTGCCCTGGTTATCAGATGCTACTTGAGGTGACAGAAACTACGACTCAGTTCCAGGCAGTGGCAAGCAGTTGGAACTTACACTGAGCTGTCAGTTCCTGCCTCTGCCTGCCTGCCTTTGTGTCAGCTATGATCCTCTGGGCACCAGGTGTGTCAGCCCCTCCCTGGAAGTCAGCCAACTCTGTGCATGCATATTCTAGTCCCTGCGTTCCTTTACTCATGCCCCAGATCCCTCTGCTAGTAGCTGCCACCGGAGAAGGTGCCTGGCTTCCTCTGGTTTCCCAGAGAGACAGGCTTGTCTGTCCAGGATAGCTGCACCAGGGGCATGAGCCTTATCGTTCCTGCCACTGCTAGCTGCTATTGTTCAACCCCTGGGGGCACTGCCACCACTCCTGCATGGTTCCCTCTCAGATGACTATCCTCTCCTTACTCCTGTGCCACAGAATCAGCACAGCCTAGCAAGGGCCCTTCCCCTGTCCATACCTCTCGAGAAAATGCCCAAGAATCTGGACTCCATGGGGGACAGGCTTCCAGACCTCAGGGTGAGAGTGGAGGGGAGTGCTGGGAGTTCAGAGTTGCAGGTAGAGAATATATACAGTTTTATATAATTTTATGCCTGGTAGGAGAGTGCCATGGCACCCTAGTACGGGTAGGAAGTCCAGTTTTTAGAGGGTCTCTCCCATGGGATGGAATAGGAGGACGTTTGGACTCTGCTCGCTTGTTTGTATGGAGTTTACTGTGAGCCCTTTTCATGGGGGAGGGGACTCCTGTCCACTTGGCAATGGATTCAGTACCTTTTGTTTGTATCTTTGGTGTCCCAGCTTGCCTAAGCAAGGTTGATATGCATTCTTCAACCTTCTTTCTTTTTTTAGCTCCAAACCATTGGCTTACTTGCTAAACTTGTGTCTTTTAACTCTCCTTTGGACAGGAGCCTCTGTGGAAAGCTGGCTGCAGCCCGCCATCTTACCTCCGCCCCGAGTTTACTTTTAAATGCTACAAGACAACACTTCATTTTAGCTATAGGTGGCAGAAGGCATTATGGCTGGGAATACAGAAGTTTAAATGGGAGTCAGGGGTCACAGGCACAAGGACAGCTTACTTTTTGCCAGATTACTTAATTCTGCATCCAGGGGACCCTACACTGTGGTGTTTGCTTTTAGCTCCTAAAGTTTCTTCTGTTCCTCTTTCTGTTTCTGTGTGAAGGCCTCACCTTCCTGGTGTACCCTCGGCCTGCTCTGTGTGAATGCCTCACCATTCTGGTGCATCCTTGACCTGCTCTGTGTGAATGCCTGACCTTTCTGCTTTGCGTGAATGCCTGACCTTCGTGGTGCATCCTCGGCCCACTCTGTGTGAATGCCTCACCCTCCTGGTGCATCCTCGGCCTGCTCTGTGTGAATGCCTGACCTTCCTGCTCTGTGTGAATGCCTCACCCTCCTGGTGCATCCTCGGCCTACTCTGTGTGAATGCCTCACCATCCTGGTGCATCCTCAGCCTACTCTGTGTGAATGCCTCACCATCCTGGTGCATCCTCAGCCTACTCTGTGTGAATGCCTCACCTTCCTGCTCTGTGTGAATGCCTCACCCTCCTGCTCTGTGTGAATGCCTCACCCTCCTGCTCTGTGTGAATGCCTCACCTTCCTGCTCTGTGTGAATGCCTCACCTTCCTGCTTGGTGTGAATGCCTCACCTTTCTGGTGCATGTCCTCAATCTACTTCTAGGACTGTTTCTGGGGCTTTTTCTTGCCGCCATCTTTGGGGCCAGACACAGTACCACTGCCCCTTCTCCCAACTCTGCCACCAGAAAAATACTGGGGGGTTAAAGCATTAATACCACAAAGGTCTGCACTTCACTTTGTTGGCCCCCATGGTTTCTACTCAAATGTCACCCCACACTTGAAGAGTTATTCCCTCTTTTTAAAGATCTGATTCTTGCTTAGAATCCTGGAGAGCACAGATTTTCACCATTACTTTGTTGCATTTAAAAGGACCCAGAATATGTACCTCTATAATTGAGCTTCACATACAAGAGGTGCCAGGTGCATTGATTTTGTTGTAGCTCCATGTTTTTTTGTGCATGCCAGGAGATGGACTATTGTCATATCTTGCCTTTGATGGTATAAAATAAAATAGTTACCCTTTACCTAATGCTTGCTAGCTGCTGAGCCCTGTGCTAGGTACTCGGTGTGCATGGTCTCGTCAACACTTACTTAATCTAAGAAGCCTCAGTTTTCTCATCTGTAAAATAGAGCAATACTAGCCCCTCCCTCACAGAGTGGTTTGACTTTCTTAATGTGACATGGCTAAGAAGTGGAAGAGCTAGTCTGAGGACGTGCGTGTCCAGCTCTAGAAGCCCAAGTGCCTGGTCACTGGACTGTGGCATGGCAGGCATGGACAGTAGATCTCAAGGCTTGTCCCATGACCCTAACTGACTATTTTATAAAAGGGGAAAAGCTGTTTCTTTGTAACCCTATTTATACTGTCTAACCAGACACCTGTTGAGAAGTAGTTTGAGCAGTTCTCAGCTAAGACGCCATTTGCTTTATCAATTTGCTTTTATAGAATCTCTCTGGACCTGAAACAAAGTGTAGCCTGTTTAGCTCACTGAACTGCTTTGAAGTTTGCTTTTGGCCTGATTTACAGAGGAGCTCAAGCCTGCATTTTACACATAACATACCCCAACATACTGACGTATTAACAGACATCCAGAACCACACACATTTCTCCAGCACCTTCCTTTTTTGATCCTTCCAAGGGGATCTTTTCATTCTACAACACACAGGTAGTTCCAGGAAGGGGAAGACAACTAAATTTGAACCTGAAAAACTAGGTTTAAGAACAAACTCTCTGTCATTGAAAATATGTGACGTCAGGGAACTTTAGTTTTTTCATGTGCAAAATGAGAATAATATTTGCCCTGTTTGCCATCCCCTCAGTTGTTTCAAAACTTAAAGTAGAAAAGCTTCTAGAATGGGCCGAGTGGCTTGTGCCTGTAATTCTTGAATTTGGGGAGGCTGAGGTAGGAGGATCACTTGAGGCAAGGAATTTGAGACTAGTCTGAGCAACATAGTGAGACTTCCTATCAATCAATCAATCAATCAAAATTAAAAATTTAGCCAGACGTGGAGGTGCACGCCTGTACTCCCAGCCACTTGTGAGGCTGAAGCAGGAGAATCACTTGAGCCCAGCAGTTTGAGGTTATTGTAAGCTATGATAGCAACACTGCATTCTAGCATAGGCAACAGAGTTAGACAGACAGAAGGAAGAAAGGGAGGGAGGGAAGGAAGAAGGAAAGAAAGGAAGAGGAAAGGGAAGGGAAAGGAAAGGAAGAAAAGAAAAATTCTATTAAAAAGATGTGAAGTTTGGGCCAAACAAGTTCAGGTTTAATGCCTGATTTTGACACTTACTGGACGCATGATTTTGGGCACATTGTTTAACTTAAGCAAGATTATTATGAAGATTAAGTGTGATGATGTCATCCTCTTGCAATACAACCAGCCCTAGGTAATAGATGTTCTTGATTAACACTTGAATATAGGCCTTAGTGTGAGAGAATAAAGAGATAGCGAGGATTAGAAAGACCTGAATGAAGATGTCAGTAGATGCTGTGGAAGGGTCACATGAGTTTATGGTAATCTGAAGGTGACTGGCACACTCTTAAATCTCCCGGACAGAAGATTAATTCATCAGCAAACTACACCAACAAAAGCATCTTTATTATACTTTTTTTTAAAGAAAAGAATCTTAATTTGCAGACTGTATGTCTTGGTTTCGTCTACTGTCCCTGTGCTTGGCATGTAAAGTTCCTCAATAACAATTTCCTTTTTTGGCCAGGGCTGACTTGAACCCTCCAGCTCCGGTATATGGGGCTGGCGCCCTACCCCTTTGAGCCACAGGTGCTGCCCCTCAATAACAATTTGTTAAGAAGGTCATGTATATGTGCTTGCTTTTCTCTGGAACCTTTCTAAACATTCTATCTTCCTCAATTTTCCCAACACAGTTTATAAAATCTTCCAAAGTGTTATTAAATGCACATTATCTGGCTATGTCATACAGTTACGACCATAAAGAAGATAATGCGTGTAAAGCACTGTGATCATGCTGTGGGAAAAGTTTGTTATTTTATATTTCTTTTGAATCAACAGGTAAGTTTGACCTAACGTATTCTCTTTTAAAACCTTTGATTATGCTTTAGGCCAGCAGTTCTCAACCCTTGGGTCATGACCCCTTTGGGGGTCAAATGACCCTTTCACAGGGTCACCTAAATACTCTCCTACATTTCAGATATTTACATCATACCAGTAGCAAAATTACAGTTATGGAGTAGCAACAAAAATAATTTTATGGTTGGGAGTCACCACAAGATGAGGAGCTGTATTAAAGGGTGGCGGCATTAGGAAGGTGGAGAACCACTGCTTTAGGCAAATTTCATTTTTGCAGGCTATGAAGAAAATCTTTATGGTGCCAAAATATTTTAGAAATCAGTCAGCAGAACAGCAATTGAAATGTGTTAAAAGAACAGTAAAAATAAATGTCGAATTTCTCTCTTGAAGTGTACAATCCTTTCGGTCTCAGAAAAATTCTGCTGCATAACATAATAAATGTGCTGCATGACATTGTTGTGTTTATTTTGCTTCGTCTTTCCTAGAATGACTACAAAAAACTGTCAGTGCAGTGTAAAGATTTTGTTGTTGGACTCCTGGATCTGTGCAGAAATACTGAAGAAGTTGAGGCCATTCTCAACGGGGATGTTGAAACGGTCCACAGTGGAGATCACGGCCGCCCAAATCTCAGCCGGTTAAAACTTGCCATTAAATATGAAGTAAAAAAAGTAAGATCAGGCACAAAGCCCATTTCATTATCCTAGTTCTTATTTGCTAGATAAGGATAAAGGGTTGGCGTTGTTAAGTTGACGTGGGTTCTTCTAATTAACAGTTACCTTGGGCAGATTCCCTAGTGGGTCATAAGCGTCTAGTTGCGAGGCGCTTAACCTACCTAATGGCTGAAATCTGGACTTATTTTTACAGAACATTGCAATAGTTGTCACTTTCTTTGACTTAACTTAATCGTATAACAGAGACTTTGTGCATCCAGATTATACATTTGTCACATGATTGGAGCGTCATTATTTAAGACTCTACTCCATTTTCCGTTTGTGGCTATTTTCCAGTTCTGGACCAATGCCTTCAACCTTCCTCAGTGCCTTTGAATTTCCTCCAGCTATGTTTTTACTTGTGGAATATTGTTAGTCTCTTTCTTCCTGTAGTGTTCTCCACCCTCCTAGCTGCTTTCTTAGGTCATATGTATGTCTTTTAACAAGTTTTTAAAAGAAGATTTTATAAGAAAAGTAATGCTATGGTATGTTTTCAAACTGTGTAGACCTGCTCACTCTCAGTCTATCTCACTCTTATTGGAGAGTAATGAACCACTGCCATGTTTCTCTCTACAGATGTCTTCCTTGGACATCTTCACACGTCAGCCAGTGAATGTCCACATCATCTTTCTAAAGTCTTCGTTGTTGTATTACTGTATTCATTTAAACATGAATGAATGTTTAAGGACATGTATTTTATTTTTTAGATTATTGTTGTTGCAAGATTTTTTAATTTATTTTTGGTATAGTAGGCATATTTGCTTATGTAGTTTGCTCGCATGGGTTTTATCTGTAGATTAAAATTCTTATCTGTGTTAAAAATTCTTAACATTAATATGTCACATTTGTATTAAATATTATCAAATTTCAAACATTTGCTAAGTTTTCCTTCAAAAAAAGGTGTTCTAGTTTCCATACGCACCAATGATATGATTGCTTCTCCCTTGCACATCAGGCATTGCAAACGTCACCATCCTGCATAAACATCGTGTCTTGCTTTAACTACCTTCAAGGTTAATTATCCTTAAGAATCCACTGTGGTTCTTTTATATAACCTTCTAATATTCTTTGCCAATTTTTATCTTGGGCTGTTGCTTTCTGTATATTAAATAACTCTGCCATGTGTATGGTTCATTTGGAAAAAATTAAATTTCTGAAGAAATAAAAATTGAATTTTAAAGTTGTTTTAATTGAAAGAATTTTTGGCACAAGAATAAAAGGAAATATCAATGGTACCAATAAGCAATTAGAAAGAGACCCAACTACAAATAGAAATTTAGTATAAAATAGGTGTGGCATTTTCAGGTCAGTCCTGGAGAGGAAGTATTATTTTTTCTTACAGTTTGAGCCAACTAGTAGGATCTTTACCATGTTCCTTCTAGATGGAAAGATATATAATCATAAAATTTACCCTCCTGTAAAACATAGATGAATCTTTTTAAATATTGGATTTCAAAAAGTTTTCTATACTTTCAAAAAAAGCCCATTAGTCATAAAGGTAAAGTTTGATAAACTGGAATCCTCCAATTTGTCTGATACCTACGAGGACTTCTCGCCATCTTGCTGTTAATTACATGTTTTATGTTTGTCCTTTAATTCTAATGATGCTTTTCATGGGAAGGCACAGAACTAAGTATTAGCACGTGTGAAAATAGTTTATACTGAACCTTAACCAAGCTGCTAAATGTTTTATCACTTCCCCCCTAGTTCGTAGCTCATCCAAACTGCCAACAGCAGCTTCTCTCTATATGGTATGAGAATCTCTCCGGTTTACGGCAGCAGACGATGGCGGTCAAGTTTCTCGTGGTCCTTGCCGTGGCCGTCGGACTGCCCTTCCTGGCTCTCATATACTGGTTTGCTCCGTGCAGCAAGGTACGTGAAGCCCAGGGCTTCATTGTTTACTAGAATTACGTCTTACATGGGGGAAAATCTTATTTCCAAAATGAAAATTTCAGGGAATTATAGTTGGGTTTAAATAATCTTTATTATTTTTTTATATTACAGAATAGTACTTATTTGCTATAGGAAACACAGAAAAAAAGGAAAACAGAGAATGTTCACCCATAATATCACTGCTATCAATGTATGAAAGAAAACTTCAGTTATTATGTTAGTTTATTTCCTTTTACTCTTTTCTCTATGTACATACTTTTATATACTTTAATAAGTCAGAGTATCATTGAATAGATATTTCAAATGACAAACAAACACTTTTCCTCTGTTTCTCTTCTCTGGCAAATTTTATTTTTTTATTTTTTATTTTTTTTTTTATTAAATGATAGCTGTGAACATTAATGCAAACACGGGGTATAGTGTAGTGTTTTCATATACAATTTGAAATATTTTCATCAAATGGGTTAACATAGACTTTGTGTCATTTACTTAGTTATTGTGTTAAAACATTTATGCTGTAGTTCTAGAAAAATTCACTTGTAATCTTGTTAGACAGACCATATAGGTGATCTTTCTAGTCACCCTCCCTCCACCCATCCATCCTTCTCCCCTCCCCTCCCTCACCCCCTCCCCAAATTCTTGGGCTAGAATTAGGTTGTAGCTTCTCTGGCAAAATTTGAGATACAATTTTTCTTTTGTATTTCTTTTAGCTAATAGGACCAGATAAATCTTAAATAAAGGACCATTATGTAAATACTAACATAGTGCTTGTTTCAATAAGGAATTCGTTTTAGGGACAACATTCACCAGAGCCCAGCCGCAAAGATTTTCTACCTGTCCAGCTTTGGTGAAAATAAGGCATTCCGATGGACCTAGCCTTTCATTAGTGTGGCAGAACAAGTTCGAGAAATGTCATTCTGCTCACAGGCAGAGGGATTTGTCCTGCCTTGCTAACAAGCCTGTTCTTCATGTTTTGAAGGCACATTCCTCTCTCAGTTTAAGTTTTAATTCTGAGAGGTGAACTGAAATAATTCTACCGCTCAATGGCTACAGTCCCTGCCAGACCATCTATTACTGTGCTATGTAGAGAAACCAGTTGGATACTTGCCCTTCTTAAACATGGGCATGACTCAGTTTCAAATATTTGTAACCATTTGAATGCAAACCCATGCACCACCGTTCTCAGCATATCGTCTTTGTATTACTTTAGTCATATATTTGGTGTATTGTTTTTAACCATGTAAAGAGCTTTCAAATGACTCATGCTGGAAAGCTAGGGCTGAGCCTTTTATACAGTGGAAACTTCATAACTATTTCTAGTGATTGTGATAGGAACTGCTGGAAACTGGGCATTTTCTCATGAGAATGAAATTCACCATCATAGATTTCATTTCCCCTTAAAATACATAAGGGCAAAAGTTGATATCTCCTATAAATAGAGTATAAATGAGGAACATACAATGAAAATGGTGAAATTTACTGGAAATGACATTTATAGCATAGATTTCATCTAGAAAGTTGTATCCTTTTTTCAAAGGACTATCAGACTTTACCTTGAAAACCAACTCTGAGTTGTCCTCAGTAGAACATAAGCTACATCTATACACTGACTTTCTTCATTCTGTTTCTACTGACAATTCCTAAGTCTTCGGAAATTAAACTGAATTGAAAGGGAGGAGTTTCTTAATTATTCTTCTTCTGACTTTGTAATCAGTTAAATTATAATCTTTTCCTGAAGTGAATAATTTTCTTTTTCCATAACCAGCCAGTTCAAAAGCATAATGCCTTTCAGAATGCCTGGTGCTTTGACACAGACTATTTTTGGCAGTCTTAGAGTTACACATTTCTTACATTTTGATTGAATTCTAATTCACCTGATTTCCTTCACCATTTATTCTTCTCTGCCTGTATTTCCTTCTGGCTTCTATTTTCATCCTCACTTATGTACAAGGAGGCAAATAACCAAATTAAAAGGACACTGTCAAGGTATTCTTTTCCACCTACATAAAATCGATTTTACTGACTGTTATTTATCCTTTGAAGCATCATGATAAAATCCCGTTTCACATTTTCCACTGGGAATGAACATAAACATTATTTACAGGTCACAGAATTGATTGTGTATGGGAGGGGCAGTGAATTGCTCTAGCTAAATTGATGCTTTTATCTAAAATATATTTAAATATTTTAAATTTCTCAACATACACATGGAAATTAGTGCAGATCAAATTGCAGGCCTACGCATCCTGACTGAGTCCCATTTCTGTTTAAAGTTGTTTAGTTGGCTTTCTTTTTCAAGTTTTCTCTCTCCTCCTTTCAGGAGTTTTTTTGTTTTGTTTGTTGGTTTTCTTAGAGTCTCACGCTGTTGCTGGGCTAGAGTACAGTGGTGTGTCAGCTCTTAGCAACCTCAAAATCCTAGTCTCAAGGGATCCTCCAGGCTCGGCCTCTGAATAGCTGGGGCTACATGTCTGTGCCACAATGCCTGGCTAATTTTTTCTATTTTTTCTAAAGATGGTCTTGCTCTCACTCAGGTTGGTCTGAAGCATCCTAACCTCAAGCGGTCCTCCTGCCTAGCGTCCTGGAGTCCTGGGATTACGGGCGTGAGCCACTGTGCCCGGCCCAGGGAGTTTTTGTCTTGCTTATTCTCTTTCTCCTGCTGTAACTGAATGTCAGTTGTTTTATGCTCATTACGTATTTCAAATCATTTCAGTGAATCTCCACCTTTTCATTTCTATGTGTTGCATAACTAGGTATTTGGTCATCATTAAATACCTGAAAAAGAATATGGTATATATTCCAGTTTGTACAAATAATCAACACATTGAATCCTATAATGGCATAAATGTATTTATGATCTGTGTATGAATGACTTAATAAAAAAAGAATATGGTATATGATATTTAAAGGAAAGTATTATATTTCTTCTGATGTTTACCCTCAATAATTTGGCAGGCACATCAGCTGTTCTACTTACTCAACTAAGTCTCTTCCTTTACAATTACTTTGTAGAAATTTGTTTACATCACAGAGTATATAGGTAACAAATTTTACTAACGTTGGATAACTCACTTCAATTCCTAAAGTCCATGGAGAGATGCCAAAATTCACCCTAATTTAAAGAAAAAGCAACTCAATTTTTAAACTAAAAAGCAAAGGTGTTTAACATGGTGGCTGATGGCCAGTAATCCCAGCACTTTGAGGAGGGGCAACAGAGTGAGACCCCGTCTCAAACAACAAACAGAATGAAAAGCTAAGGATGTGAGGATTCAAACGTGACTGTTTTGTTTTTAGCCAATCAAGTTTTTGTTTGCTTTTCCTTTGTCTGCTTGCTTAAAAGAACAACAAAAACCAAAATAAGCCCTAAAACTTTATTAAGCAGCAGAATGCTTTGATTCTCCTCTCTCCCTTTCTAATGAAATAAAGAAGAAGCAATATTACAGAAGGTCCAGTAGCCCAGTGGAAGGAAAGCCAGCCAGGTGGGGGGGAGGCACACTGCTCAGATCAGAGCCCTGCCCTGGGTCCTGACACTGCCTTTGGACGTGTCCAGGACAAGGAAAGCAAGCCAGGTCAGGGGGAGGCACACTGCTCAGATCAGAGCCCTGCCCTGGGTCCTGACGGTGCCTTTGGACATGTCCAGGACAAGGAAAGCCAGCCAGGTCGGGGGGAGGCACACTGCTCAGATCAGAGCCCTGCCCTGGGTCCTGACGGTGCCTTTGGACGTGTCCAGGACAAGGAAAGCCAGCCAGGTCGGGGGGAGGCACACTGCTCAGATCAGAGCCCTGCCCTGGGTCCTGACACTGCCTTTGGACGTGTCCAGGACAAGGAAAGTGAGCCAGGTCGGGGCGAGGCATACTGCTCAGATCAGAGCCCTGCCCTGGGTCCTGACACTGCCTTTACATGTGTC
>NW_003852396.1:6406678-6443530 GCF_000181295.1 Otolemur garnettii | reverse complement strand
CCAGGTCGGGGCGAGGCACACTGCTCAGATCAGAGCCCTGCCCTGGGTCCTGACGGTGCCTTTGGACGTGTCCAGGACAAGGAAAGTGAGCCAGGTCAGGGCAAGGCACACTGCTCAGATCAGAGCCCTGCCCTGGGCCCTGACGGTGCCTTTGGACGTGTCCAGGACAAGGAAAGTGAGCCAAGTCAGGGCGAGGCACACTGCTCAGATCAGAGCCCTGCCCTGGGTCCTGACACTGCCTTTGGACGTGTCCAGGACAAGGAAAGTGAGCCAGGTCAGGGCGAGGCACACTGCTCAGATCAGAGCCCTGCCCTGGGTCCTGACACTGCCTTTGGATGTGTCCAGCACAGCTGAACCACAGTTCCAGAGCCCTCACAGTGTTGCCCCATTCTAAGTGGATGGCTTTATTTTCAAGCCCATTTTAGTCCCCAACCTCACTTTTTCTTTTTGTAATTAATTAATTGGGTTCTGTTTTAATATCTGCTCTGTGGCATTTTTGATGTTCTTGCAGGCTGCTGCTTATTCTTTCTGGAATAAGGCGGGTTTCACTGTGGGTTTCACTAATAATCTTCATTGTCACCAATACTGGTTTTCTCAAAATAGTCACATAAATTGAGAATTTTTAAAAATTGGTTTAACTCAAGAAATCTTTGTCTGGACCAGTGTCCTGGAGTGCTTCTCCAGTGTTTAATCCTTAATGGATTAAGTCTTCGATTAATTTCGATTTGATTTTCATGCAGATAGGGGTCTGGTTTCATTCTCTCCGTGTGCATGTCCAGTTTTCTGCAGAGACTGTCCTTTCTCCAGTGTATATTCTTGGCACCTTGGTCAAAAATTAGTTGACTGAAAACGGATGGACTGACTTTTGGGTTATCCGTTCTGTTCCTTGGTCTCTGCATTTGTTTTCTGCCAGTACCATGCTGCTTTGTAAGCTTTATAATAGAATTTCCTGTGAAAAAAGATACAGAATCTTGAAATAAAATTTCATTTTCTTTAATATATAATTAAAATAAATTGTAAAAATTATAGAATTAAACTTATATATATGGCACACCATGGAAAAAGATATGAAAGTCACATTGATGTTTATTTAAACTAACTGCTCATATTTAAAATGAAAAAGAACAAGAGGAAATCAAACCTATGTTGTCTACCATTTGTTTTAGATTCGTCCTCATTTGATTATTTATGAGTTACATTTTTAAATAACCTAAAAAACCAAAAAATACTTTTTGAGTCAATTGAACTAATAATCTTATGGAAGTATGTTTTTTTAAACAGCAAATTTTAACTAAGTAATTTTGGATTTGCTCTGGAATACTAGTTGGATCTATTGATTTAACATATTTACCCATCCTGATATTTATACTGTATTCATATATAGATATAAATAATGTTTGTATATACGGCCCACACACAGAGAGGGGGAGACAGAGAGAGAGAGAGAGAGAATCAGCCCTTCATATCCATGGGTTTTTCACCCCTGGATTCAACCAACCAAAAACTGAAAGTATTTGAAAAGAAGTTGTATCTGTAGTGAACAGAAATAGACTTTTTATTCTCGCCCTTACTCTCTAAACAAGATGTTGAATGTTTCCAACACAAAGAAATGGTCGATGTTTGAGATGATGGACATGCAAATTACCCTAATCTGATTACTTCCACATTATACAAATCAAAAAACACTATGTACCCCTACAAATATGGGCAAATATATGTCAATTAGAAATATGTAGTATAAAAACTGTTTACATGGGATTTTTATGTATTAGATAGTATGTAAGTAATCGAGAGCTGATTTAACGTACACAGGAGGATGGACATAGGTCATATGTAAACAGTGTCCCATTTTATGTTGAGGACTTGAGCAGCTTCAGATTTCAGTATCTGCTGAAAGTCTTACAAGCAATCCCCTGTGTATACCTAGGATCCAGGATACCTCACACACATGCCCAATATTGAGAGAAGAGACTGAACTATTTGATTTGTTCCTGCTCTAACTTAAATGATTTAAATAAATATATATATTTAATATATATTAAAATAAATAATAATAAATTATAAATAATAATAATTATTTAATATAATTATAATAATTTAATATAATAATAAATAAATAATAAATATATATATTTTATAATATATATAATATATATATCCTATATATATATAGGATAAATAAAGCTTATGGGAACACAGAACATTCCTTGAGTTCCTTTCATTATATCATTTATGTTTTCCAAGCCCTAAAAGATACTTCTTTATTTTCTCTAATAATTTACATATGTATGCACTTTGAGAAGAAAATACGAAATTGTTTTGTAAATCAAATAGAAGAATTAACTCAGGAACAAGAATGCTTGTGTTCATACCCAGCTTTACCACGTGGGAGCTGTGTGACCTGAGACAAGTTTACTGGCCTCACTTCCCCAGTTTCTTCATGCGAACGGCAATTTTAGAAACACCCCGCCTTGGATCATTGTAATGATCACAGGAATTAACAGGGCCAAGCACTTAAAATAGCACTTGGCATATACAGATACTAACTCAGTATTGGTTGTATTTTATTAGTTTATAAAATTTTCTGCAATAATAAACTCATTTGAAAAGCTGTTGAAAGATAAGGGCCCTCTCCCTCCTAAGAAAGAAAACAAACAAACAAACAAACAAACAAAAAACACTGCACACACATTCCAAGTTTTGTTTACCTTTTCAGAGGAAGCCCAGGGCCCAGGAGACACATCCTCGCTCCTCTCTCTGCCCAGGCTAAAATCTGTGCATCTCAGGCGGAAATGAGTCTTGCGCTGTAAGCAGCGCAATAGCTTTTATTATCCCCATATTTCACTTGAAAAAAGCTAGTTTTCACATAATTTAGGAAATGTCCTCATTGTCATTCAGCTAATGAGGGAATGAAACTGGAACCTGAAAAGAAAATTCTGGACTTTAAAATCGATGTCCCCCCTCCCCCCCAGGACATTGTTTCAACACACTCTGGGAGCTGTCCTGCTGCCCTGTCCTCGGTTGGGAGTTTTTCTTGGTCCTTATGACTTTTTCCTCCATTTACAATGTCACCAAGATGGCAACATCGGCTGATGCCTGAGCTGCACGCGTGCCAGTGAAACACACTTGAAGACAGCAACCAGGCACGCCTGCTTGCACAGTACACTCAGCTTCATATTTTCATTGCTGCTGCCTCAGTAGTTCATGCTTTCTATGACTAATGTTGATGTTATGCTCTCCATTTTGTCACCAATATTATATAATATTTTAAGAACTTAAAAACCCTTTAATAGAAAAGTAAGTTTGTTTAACTACCAATCAGGAGCCTCAGCACGGGTTGATGGAGAATGTGACTGACATTTTATAACTGCATGAACAATTACTATTCTATCCCTAATTGTACAAACAAGCATTATGGGGCTATGTGGATATTTATTCTTGTGTGTGTATGTGTGTGTTTTGCAAAACGTACAACGCAAATTAACATTTTCTTTTGGTGTGTGTTGTGGCAGATGGGGAAGATAATGCGTGGGCCGTTTATGAAGTTTGTAGCACACGCAGCCTCCTTCACTATCTTCCTGGGCCTGCTAGTCATGAACGCAGCTGACAGATTTGAAGGCACCAAACTCCTTCCTAATGAAACCAGCACAGATAATGCAAAACAGCTGTTCAGGATGAAAACATCCTGCTTCTCATGGATGGAGATGCTCATTATATCCTGGGTAATAGGTAAAGACTGATTTCTGTCATCATTTCTCTTTGCAGCCTTAGCAGTCGGACTGAATGGCACTGATTGTTTACGTGTCAGTCGTACAGATGTGTGCAGTGTGGTACAGCGCACCAGGCGTCAGGATTTTCTTTGTGTTCTTGAACGTTGCTTTGGGTTCATGCTTAGTGCCCTAGTCATCTCGCATGCTGTGTGCTTTTTGTATTTAAAATAAAAAAAAATCCCAGGAAGAAAATCAACAGGATAGTATCAATCAAACCCCACCAATAATAAAAATTGGCACTCATATTTTGGAAAAGCTATAATTTCAAGCTTAAAAACAACCAAATGAGTTCATGTTGAGACTTAATAGGAACTGAAGCTAGTAGCCATTCTCATTTATTTATTATTACATTCCAGGAATTGTTCAAATCTCTTTACATAGATCATGTAATTTCACTGTGCCTCAGTTTTCCAATATGTAACATTTAGTTAGATTTTTTAAAAAGCTCTGTTGATTGGTTTAATGTAACCACATCAGATTATATTAAAAAAATCAGCACATTGTACCCACATATGCTTGAATGTATTCATGATCTATGTGTATTTGACTTAATTTAAAAAAAAAGGAAAAAAAAACCCAACCATATCTACAAGAAAAAAAAAAGATTTGTGGGAGATTTAATTAACTTGCCTTATATCGCTCATGTGATAAGGGAAAGAGAAAGAATCTGGTCTTAATTATTATACTATTTATATTCAGAATCAATCATACATGTGTTTTAGCACTAAATATGCAAATATTTCAATTGAATATTTATGAATCAATAAATTCAACAGCAGCTAGGTGCCTTTGTTAGGCAATGAGGATGTGAGGGTGAATGAGATGCAGTCCTTGTGCCCAAGGAAGTTAGTTAAGTCTGGGGACAATGTCAGTAAGGAAATTAAAATCCAATGTGACAATGCTGAATTCGAGCATTTGTTAGGGTGCCCACACGCGAAGACTGGGCATTTAATCTCAGCGGTGAGGCATGTGGAAGGGGCAGAGACTCCCTCCCTGGACAGTACCCTCACTTTGAGACTTGGGGATAAGGGGATATTCATGGGACTGTGTTTGGGGCAGAAGGACACGGCAAGGCACAGAAACAGATGCAGAGACGTGGAACTCTGACAACAGGGGAGCACTTGAAACATTATGAGTCAGGCAGAGCTGGAGCCAGGAGCATTTGTGGGTGTGAGTGATGGGAGATGAGGGTACTGAAATGGCCAGAGGATGATTTTCAGTGTTTGGCGATGTGGTCAGATCCATTTTGGAAAGGTCCCTGTGGTTGTGGGATAGAAGTGGTTTAAAGCAGGAGTGAGTCCAGAGCCTGAGACACAGTTGAAGTGATCCCTGAGAGGAGCATGAGGGCTGGAACTCAGGGGCCACGTGGAAAGGACTTGAGAGCTACTTAAAGGATGCACTCCAAAGAACTTGGAGATCACTGCACATCAAAAAGGGGAGCTGTGGATTCTGTCAGCAGGTGGAGACTGCAGTTCTCTTAGAGGGAAGATATAGAAGGAAGGTAGTGCTTGGGACTGGGGAATGGAAAGCTCATCATTAAATTTGGGTTGTGGTGGACTTTGAGGTGCCAGTGGAATTTCCAGATGGAAATGTTCATTAAGTAATAGAAAGTACAACTCCTGGGAGAAGTTCTAGCAATCCTTAATTTCTAGATGCTACCAAAGGCCCTGACTGCATGAAATCGCCCAGATGAAAACATACAGGGCATTAAAAAAAGAGAAGAGGCTCAAGGGATTTACATGGAAACCTTTAACAGGCCATAAGTTTGGTTCTATTCTTTCCCCCATTGCTCCACCTTACCCAGTGACCTATAGAAGCAGCTGCAGTCACTTTTTAAAAATAACTTCTAGGGAAGGGCTTGTCTTGGTTTCTTCACGTGGGAGCCCGATGGGGTGATCAATTGAAATGTCAAGAAGCATTTTGCAAATGACCATATGCTCATTTTAAGTGCATGGGAGGTAATTCAACAGCATTTGAGTTATTCAAAACTTGTGAGTCACTTCATTTCTAAAATATGTTTCAAGGAAAAATAGGCTTAAAACGTGCATTATATCACCAAATAATGAAAACTCTTGGATAAAGAAGACTTTGATTTTATTCTATTTTTTAATCACATTGATGAAACTATAACAAATAAATGAAATGTCACCTTTGATATCAGAAATAAAATAAGAATAAACAATCCTTTCAGCATTGCCTTTATCTTATCAGATTAAAATCCTCTGTGGTATAGTTTTTTTTTCATGTATTAGTATTAATGTATTTAAAGTGCATAATGCAGTGCTTGGCATATAGGAAATATTTAAGAAATTTCACATAATTATAATAATTATTAAAACTTTTACTGTTTATGTGTTACCTTTATATAGGTGGGGCATTTTCTGCTAAAGGTATATTAGTTAAGACATGACTCTTTTTGTACAAGATAAAACTTTAAAAGAATTACATTTGGGCAGCGCCTGTGGCTCAGTGGGTAGAGCACTGGCCCCATATACTGAGGGTGATGGGTTCAAACCTGGCCTCGGCTAAACTGCAGCAAAAAATAGCCGGGTGTTGTAGGGGGTGTAGTCCCAGCTACTTGGGAGGCTGAGGCAAGAGAATCACTTGAGCCCAAGAGTTTGAGGTAGCTGTGAGCTATGATGCTACAGCACTCTAACGAGGGCAACAAAGTGAGACTCTGGTCTCAAGGGAAAAAAAGGACTTAACTAAACAATCTACTTACATAAAAGCCTGATTACACTGCACGCTCGGCACCAGCCACATACACCAGGGCTGTGGGTTTGAACTCAGCCCGGGCCTGCTAAACAACAATGACAACTGCAACAAAAAATGGTTGGGTGTTGTGGTGGGTGCCTGTAGTCCCAGCTACTTGGGAGGCTGAGGCAAGAGAATTGCCTAAGCCCAGGAGCTGGAGGTTGCTGTGAGCTGTGATGTCACAGTACTTTACTGAGGGTGATAAAATGAGACTCCATCTCTTAAAAAAAAAAGAATTGGAGGCAAGATGGGTCAAAATCAGAGTGGTGGCCATGGTCCTGGAGGTGGCAAGAAGGATGACAAGAATAAGAAAAAGAAATATGAACCTCCTGTACCAACCAGAGTGGGGAAAAAGAAGAAGAAAACAAAGGGACCAGATGTAGCCAGTAAACTACCACTGGTGACACCTCACACTCAGTGCTGATTAAAATTGTTGAAGTTAGAATTAAAGACTATTCTTCTTATGGAGGAAGAATTCATTAGAAATCAGGAACAAATGAAACCATTGTAGGAAAAGCAAGAGGACGAAAGATCAAAAGTGGAAGATCTGAGAGGAACCCCAATGTCAGTAGGAACCTTGGAAGAGATCATTGATGACAGTCATGCCATCGTGTCCACCTCTGTGGGCTCAGAACACTGTGTCAGCATCCTTTCATTTGTAGACAAGGATCTGCTGGAACCAGGCTGTTCGGTCCTGCTCATCCACAAGGTGCATGTTGTGATAGGAGTGTTGATGGATGACACAGATCCTCTGTTCACAGTGATGAAGGTGGAAAAGGCACCCCAGGAAACCTATGCTGATATTGGGGGCTTGGACAAACAAATCTAGGAAATTAAGGAATCTGTGGAGCTTCCTCTCGCCCATCCTAAATATTATGAAGAGATGGGTATAAAGCCCCCTAAAGGGGTCATTCTCTATGATCTGCCCGGCACAGGTAAAACCTTGTTAGCCACAGCAGTAGCAAACCAAACATCAGCCACTTTCTTGAGAGTGGTTGGCTCTGAACTCATTCAGAAGGACCTAGGTGATGGGCCCAGACTTGTTCGGGAATTGTTTGAAGTTACTGAAGAACATGCACATTCCATTGTGTTTATTGGTGAAATTTATGCCATTGGGACAAAAAGATATGACTCAAATTCTGGTGGTGAGAGAGAAATTCAGCGGACAATGTTGGAACTGTTGAACCAGTTGGATGGATTTGATTCAAAGGGAGATGTGAAAGTTATGGCTACAAACCAAATAGAAACTTTGGATCCAGCTCTTATCAGACCAGGCTGCATTGACAGGAAGATAGAGTTTCCCCTGACTGATGAAAAGACTAAGAAGCACATATTTGATTCACACAAGCAGGATGACCCTGGCTGATGATGTAACGCTGGATGACTTGATCATGGCTAAAGATGACCTCTCTGGTGCTGCCATTAAGGCAATTTGTACAGAAGCTGGTCTGATGGCCTTAAGAGAACGTAGAATGAAAGTAACAAATGAAGACTTCAAAAAATCTAAAGAAAATGTTCTGTATAAAAAACAAGAAGGCACCCCTGAGGGGCTTAATCTCTAGTGAACCACAGTTTCTATCAGGAAAATGGGAATTTATCTGACCCCAGAGGCATGAGGTCAGAGAAGCTACCCAGAGTCGTCCATGTTCCAGTTGACTGATATTAGCAAACATCCTCTGTGTCTTTTGGAATATGTTGTGTAAGCTGCCCCTTGGGTGGCCTTCATCTGCTGGTCAGTGTGCAACACTCTGCTCCCCAATAAAGCGGGCTCTTTTCACAGACCAAAAAAAAAAAAAAAAAAAAGAATTACATTTTATATAAGATTACATGAAAGAATGTTCATTTTATTCTTTATCATAATTAACTCTCGTCATATTAGTATAATTGGATTGTAAGCTTTAGACTTTTTCCCTTTTCATTTAGAAACCTAAACCAAGAATATTTAATCTTGGTTAATTAATTAATTAAATGCTTTTAATATTATAAATAAAGGCATTTTTCTTGGACCTATTATTCCACTAACCTTTGTATTTGGCTTCAGAGATTACTTCACAGTATTTATCTAAAGGGAAAATAATAAATAACTCAGAACAGACAAGTGATGTGTTTCTAGGATGTGTTACATTCCGGGTTCGGTTTTCAACACTGGGATTTATTTTCAAAGAAAGTTGTTGCACCTTCTGGAAATATTAGTAAGAACTGGCCTACTTAGGTTGGGTGCTGAATGTGTTATGTTGGCTTGAGGGAGAAAACTGACATTGTTGGTCACAGGAAGCAAATTCTAGTTGACAAAAAATTTGAAAGGCTGAATGACAGAACTGGTGTTTCAGGACATCTCGACAAGACAGATGGTGAACTCGACAAGACAGATGGTGAACTCAAACTGATAGGAGGACATGCGGCAGGAACACGGGGAGGGGGACATGCTCAGGGACAGCCCTGTGGAGAGGTCCCAGGGCTCCTGTAGCTTGGTGGGCTCAGGGACAGCCCCGTGGAGAGGAGAGGTCCTCCAGGGCTCCTGTAGCTTGGTGGGCTCAGGGACAGCCCCGTGGAGAGGAGAGGTCCTCGGGGGCTCCTATAGCTTGGTGGCATGAGAGCTGTGGAGGAAGAGGATGCAGTCCTGGGGTGACTCTTCAACAGAAAGAGGGGATGGCAGTTGGGACTGTGATTACCCCTGGCCAGATCACAGCTGTAGGACAGTGCATGGCTCTGGGTGCCACCTGTAGCCGTAGACAAAACAGGGAGTCCCAAGCACAGCAGCCAGAAGGGAGAGTGGCTTTCACTTGAGGGACTGGGCTCTAGATGGCCCTAGAAGGTAAGGACTAGGGTGGACCCACACACTGGACCTTGAGGTTTGTTTATTTGGAAATCCTCATTTCTTTTAAAAAAAAAAAAAAAAAGGGAGACAGACAATGACCGAGAGGGAGTCTGGACAAGTAAGGTGGCTTGAAGTTGAGCTTCCTTAGCTTCATGGTAAACTTGCCTGTGCTAGAGTATAGATTCAATGAGCACACATGTGGTTTGGGGATTTGGGTTTTTTTTTCAGAAATTTGAAGGCAGAGGGAGGTGACTCATTTGCTACTGCTCTAGAGGGCAAAAATAGAGCCAGTGGTTCCACACTGAAGGAATAGTCCTAAAAATCCAACAATGGAATGAGCAACGGTCAGAATTATTCGTAAGCACTTAACTCTAGGTGTGTTCGTGCAGAGGCCTGATGTCTCTGAGTCCTCTGCTTGGGAGAGAGTTTGGACTACAGGGCAGATTTCAAACTGTGCTTGATAGTTCCCAGGGGTCCTGGGGAGAAGTCAGACAGGAACTCTTCCTTCTGGCAGAAGAGGTCAATGTATTTGTTTTTGTTCTTGAGCTTCAGTAAGACATTATTTGTACCAAGAACTCTACTTAGAGAGAAACAAAGATGGAGGAGGAGAGGAGGGAAAGCAGAGTGGGAACTTTGTAAATGACTGAGTCATAGGAGTTCAGATGTCCCTCCAGCGCCTGTGGCTGTTATTCTGAACTGTCCCAAGCACAGCAGCCAGAAGGGTGAGTGGCTTTCACTTAAGGGACTGGGCTCTAGATGGCCCTGCAGGGGTCCTCAAACTTTAAACAGAGGGCCAGTTCACTGTCCCTCAGACCATTGGAGGGCTGGACTGTGGGCCCTGGGCCAAGTCGGCTGCTAAGCATGACAGGCAGCAGTGGCAAAAACACCCGCAGGCCAGAAAAATGTCCAAGGTGAGCTGCATGTGGCCCGCGGGCCGTAATTTGAGGACGCCTGCCCTAAAGGGTAAGGAGTAGGGTAGACCCACACACTGGACCCTAAACAGTCATTCTAACTGTCCTCACCTCTGACCGAGGCTAGCAGGACCCCAGGGACCACAGACAAGACCACAGGGTCAGGGTGCTTGTGTGTGCTCACGCGCCCTACAGTATTTTCTGGTATATTAAGTCAATTTGATTCACTAGGGTATATATGAATTCAATCCTCATTCCCTCTTAACCTGAAGTAACTCAAAATAAGGAATGAAGCTGTCTGCTCTTTAAACCACGTCCTTTGTGCTGTACTGATTGCTGGTTTGAGAAAGAGCACAGGATGTACCCTTGGAGAGCAGAGGCTGCGGCCTGTGCTTAATAAGCCCTCCGGGGCTCTGCAGCCATTCACACAGCAGCTTCTGGGACTGACAGGACAAATGTTGTGAGAATTTGCGGACGTGTTTGCTGAGGGTAAGAGAAGAAGATTAACTTTGACCAGAAGTTATGAAAGACTTCCTGATGGAGGTAGGTTTGGTTGATTATTGGGAGTTTGTATTCTATTTCTCCAGATGCCTCTAAGAAGAGGCAGGATGTCAGAGTAGGGTATCTTAAAGACAATGGGGGCAATGTGACTTCTTTAAAATAAAGTGATTTCTTCAAATTAAGAAAGAAAATATATGCCAATCGAGAAAAGTTTAAAGTGGAAAGTGCTCAGTAAGTGTTAGTCATGATTCTTTTCCGAGTGCCAGGCACTGTGCTGTGCATTTTACGTGGACTATTTTATTTGTCTTGTAATAATTCTATCATCCACATCCTACAAATTGAATTTTAGAAAGTTTAAATAACTTACCAGAGACTTCACAGACAATAAGAGGACGAACAGGGTTTCAAATTCATGGCAGTCTGACTTCAAAACCAATGTCCTAAACACCACACGTGCAGTATTATTAGTAATTCCACCAGAAAAACGTAACTACTATTCATATGCTCCTGTAACTTCTTCTAGTCTTTTACCAAGCCTGTTTTAAAGATGCAGTCATAGATTACATAACATTTTAAACTTTCTTATTTAATATTATGACATAAAGATTTTCCAAATTGCATTAGTCCATGTCTTCTAAGAAGTAAGCACAAAGATTAAATGTACCAGAGTTTTATCAAGGACAATGGAAATTTTATCAAGGAAAATGTCTTGTGAGAGAAAATGGGGAGAGAATTGCTGAGGAAGGTCACAAGGGCCGTTAGAGAGGGAGGCAGGTCAAACCCTGGGGAAGGGATTGGCGGGGACATGAGGAGAGAGAAAGAGAGGAGATTATATAGAAGCATCCTGGATCTGCTTTCTGTCTAAGAAAAGTTTAGCAGGGCTGCCACGGGTCAGTTGAGCCAGTCATGCACCAAAAGAGTCCCATGTCCCCCAAGAAGGGGCACTCTCATCACTGGCAGGGGAAGCATCCTTCAAAAGTGGCAATGCTTTTCAGAGGGTAGTAGCTGAAGTCCTCCTATAGATGATGGTGAGCTAGGGACATTCTCATAGCCACTATTCCACAGTAATTAGAACAATATTATATTAAATGGCTTCGTAATACTTCATCTGTCAAAGTCCTATGGTTATTACTATTTCAGGATATGGGTGTGAATATGTTTGTGTGTTTTGGTTATTATAAAGTATCCTATAATAATCACCTTTTAAATATATATGTAATATAAAAATATTTTTATTTTTTATATAAAAAAATATGGTGGCACCTGTGGCTCAAAGGAGTAGGGCGCTGGCCCCATATGCCAGAGGTGGCGGGTTCAAACCTGGCCCCAGCCAGAAACTGCAAAAAATATACACACACACAAACATATATATATTTATTATTATTATTATTTTTGTCACCCTTGTAAGAGTGCTGTGGCATCATAGCTCACTGCAACCTCAAGCTCTTGGGCTCAAGTGATTCTCTTTGCTCAGCCTCCAGAGTAGCTGGGACTACCGGTGCCGCCACAACATCTGGCTATTTTTAGAGCCTGGGTCTCACTCTTGCTCAGGCTGGTCTCAAATCTGTACCCGCCTCAGCCTCTCAGAGTGCTAGGTTTACAGGCATGAACCACTGCGCCCGGCCCAAAATATATTTTCATGCGTGAAACAAGGTGATCAACAAGGTGTTTGTTATCTTAAGGCCATCAGTGAACTTTGTCAAATTGCTTCCAAGTAAAGCACTAACTTTGCTGGAATTCGGGATTTATGGGAGTGTGGGAATTATGGCTGGATGGGCAGGTTGGAGCTTAAATTTTCAATGTCATATTGACCTTTAAAATTTATTTTGTTTTATTGAACATCGAAGGCTGGAATGAAATTGAATTGACACTTTGACCCCTTTCTAATGCAGGCATGATATGGGCCGAATGTAAAGAAATTTGGACTCAAGGTCCCAAGGAGTACTTGTTTGAGTTGTGGAATATGCTTGACTTTGGCATGCTGGCAATCTTTGCAGCCTCATTCATTGCGAGGTTCATGGCTTTTTGGCATGCTTCCAAAGCCCAGAGCATCATTGATGCAAATGATACTTTGAAGGACTTGACAAAAGTTACACTGGGAGACAATGTGAAGTACTACAATTTGGGTGAGTTTACAGTACACGGTCAACATATAATAAATTAACAAAAAGGCAGAATTTTCTTGTTTAGTAGATGCCAGTAGTAATTGAGTGACATTCCCATTTCATAACATTTTTGGTTAGCTTCCAACATCCGTATCTAAAGGATGAGCACCTCTCTACAGAAGCGTACATCCTACTGCTTCCTTTGATTTTTCCCCCTTGCTGGAAGCCTCTCTAGGTCACGAGAAATCATCTTTTATCTCAGACTTCATTGAAAATGTCTTTCTTACATCTTGGATTTATTTTTTCTCTTTTCTGTCAAAATTAGTTCACATTTGAGTGGCACAGTGGGTAGGGCGCTGGCCTCATTTTCCGAGGGTGGTGGGTTCAAACCCTGCCCCGGCCAAACAGCAACAAAAAATAGCCAGGTGTTGTGGTGGGCGCCTGTAGTCCCAGCTACTCGGGAGGCTGAGCAAGAGAATCGCCTAAGCCCAAGAGTTAGAGGTTGCTGTGAGCTGTGACACCACAGCAGTCTACTGAGGGTGACAGAGTGAGACTCTGTCTCTTAAAAAAAAAAGAAGAAAGAAAGAAATCTTGTCCCCTGTGAAAACGCATGAGGCTGGAAGACATTATCCTAAGTGAAATATGCCAGGCAAAGAAAGACAAATACTGCGTGATCTTCTCATATGCGGAGTCTTCAAATAAGTGAAACTCACAGAGTGAGAGAGGGATGGTGCTCGCCAGGGGCTGGGGTGGAAGCAAAGTTCCTGTTAGGTAGAGAAGTAAGTTCTGGAGTCTGTCATATAACAGGATGACTGTGAACTTGGAAATTGCTAAGATGGTACGTTCTTTTTTGTGTGTAAGTGTTCTTGACACACAAGAAGATGGTAAGTATGTAAGTTGATGAACATGCTGATTAGCCTGATTTCATCTTTGGGCAATATATACGTATGTGAAACATCCCGTTGGATCCTATTACTATGTACAACGAAAAGCCCACATTTGAGTACCATGTCCACTTAAGCCTATTTGAAAGCAAAAGAATTGAGATATCTGAGAGATCCCCTAATAAATAACAACACTATTTCCCAGCCAGACCCTGAACTAGTGAAGAAATAAAACGAGACGATAATGTGCAGATCAGATCCCACCTGGAATACTGATAAAATCCAGGGTGGACGACATAGATGTGAATCTATTAGCCAGTGGACTCAGGAACATCCCAGAATTAGGCAGATGTATCCTCCAGTTTCCAGAAACAATGCATCAGGGCAGCTCTCCCCACAAGGGGCAGGGGTGCCAGGGTGACCAGTGAGATTCCTCCAGGGAAGACAAGAGGACAATTCCCTGCCGAGTCACAGACGCCCAGTTATTCATCCCGATTTAGCAATCGGGTAAGTCATCCCACCTCCCCAGGAAGGTGACGAAGGGACGGAAAATCCCTCCTTCCCTCTGTTTAGAAATCAGTTAACATTCACTTGGCACCTTTATGCATTTATTGGTTATATCACATCAGAAACTCTTTTGAGTTATTATTTTTAGTATTGATTTTAGTGTTTAATTTAAAAAATTTAAAAATATATGCAGATTTTTTTTAAGACATAGTCTTACTCTTTTGCACAGGCTGGATTGCTGTGGTGTCAGCCTAGCTCACAGCTACGTCCAGCTCCTGGGTTCAAGCAATCCTTCTATCTCAGCCTCCCAAGTAGCTGGTACTATAGGCACCCACCACAGCCCTGGCTAGAATATATACAGGTTTTTAGAAGGCAAAGTCGTCTATTCATAGATGATACTTATATTCAAAGCACTTGTAAAGAAGAAAGCTGCTTTTATTAGTTTCTTGTTATCCTTTCCTAATTTCACTTCTCAGCAAATAAATAAAAATTTATAATCACATTTTTCCTCTTTCTTACACGCTATTTTCCATTTTTATTCATAATGGGTTCTTAATTGGGTTTTGATGGCCTGATGTAATATTGCCATAAAAATTCATAAGTGAATAATAATTACTACATTTTATGGTAAAAATAGACTTGTTTGAGTGACTGATAAAAATTACTTCTAATAAGTTTAAATAACTACAAGCATTCTACAAGCCCCAGATTACATTATAGGATAATTATAGCTTAAGATTGAAGAATCAATGCTTCCATTTATTAAGTGCCAGGCATTTTCTAAACACTGAGCATATGCTGAGTTATTGAATTCTCAGAGATGAGAGAGGTAGGAGTTATGTTATCACATTTTTTAAAATGGAGAAAAAAACCAAGAGAAACTAAGTAATTTTCACAAGTTCTCTCAGTTGAGATTTTATATATGTGAATTATATATATATACACCCCCACATATAACTGTATTAAAATTGTAATTCTCAGTATATACTAATCATGTTTATTATCTTGTATCTCTTATAATTGTCAAAGTCAAATGTATTGAGTATTACAATTTTATACAGTTTTTTCTTTATTAAAATGTGTACTTTTGGCACCCTCTGTGTGTACACATATATGTGTGTGTGAATTTTTACAGATACAGACTCTGAATCTGAGCTCTTAACTGTTACATTGTATCTTTTGGAAACTTGATAGCAAACCTAAGGGGTCATCTTCTCAATAAATTCAGGAGCTAAAATATAGTTGACACTTAAGCCCTTTAAGATCTGAGAATTCCATTGTGATTGCTAATTATATGTCTCTCTGGGAAAAGAAGTTACTCAAATAAACAACTTAAAGAAACTCACCATAACTCTTGTCTTTGCTTTTTCCTAGCCAGGATAAAGTGGGACCCCTCTGATCCTCAAATTATATCTGAAGGTCTTTATGCAATTGCTGTAGTTTTGAGTTTCTCCAGAATAGCTTATATTTTACCAGCAAATGAGAGCTTTGGACCTCTGCAGATATCACTTGGGAGAACCGTGAAGGACATCTTCAAGTTCATGGTCATATTCATCATGGTGTTTGTGGCCTTTATGATTGGAATGTTCAACCTCTACTCCTACTACATTGGTGCAAAACAAAATGAAGCTTTCACAACGTACGTGATCTCAGATGTTCTGGTGATAGTTATTGCAAATTAAATAAATGTTTGTTTATGTAAGTTCAGGGGACAAATCATATTTTGGTGAAGACTTCCTCTGTATTCTTTCACAAAATGAGAGGATTTTAAAATGAGTTTGAAAACTCTAAGATGTAAGAGCTTTCCTGAGATTAAATGATAACAACTATTTTTAGAGCCAGGTGTAAATACTTCACATGTGACCCTTCATAATCTGTGCTTCACAAAATGAGGAAACTGAAATTCACGCCAGTTAAATGATTTGCTGAATGTTCCAGAGCTGCGACTATTTGGAAGAGCAAGGATGTGACCCTTTGTTTCCTGCCCCTCACATCTGCTCCTCTGTACCCTAGTCCCTTACGCTAACTGCGACTCCTGGGGAACCGACTGTGAAAACAGCTGCTGTCCTAATTCATTTCTCCCATATTATCATTGAGAAGATCTGAGTTATTAGTACAGACAAGACTTTTAACTTAGGTTCATTATAGGCACATGTGTTTTTTATCAAGTATGCTTGAAACAGGTTATTCAAATGTTGGGTTTTTACAACAAGAAGCGTCAGCTGAAGCCGAACCTATTGTTTACTGTGTTCTTCTAAAATGCAGGAAATGAAACCACCTGTGTTAAGTAGTTGGTCTTAGTTTTGGTCAATAAGTATGTCTAAAGCATTGAATTTCCTAAAACATCTCACTGGTTTGGGTTACATTGTTTATACATAATTGTCACTTTTGATATTAAGACATATATTATTTTATTATCTATTTATTGGATATGTGTGGAAGTTTAGATCAGCAGGAAACCTGAAAGGACTCTAAGAAATGTTATAATTTTTGAGTAATACATTTATTAATACATTGCCAAAGCTATGGAGTATTTAAATGTTAATATCTATGGTTATAAAGCTATGTCATTAGCATTTCTTGAGAGCTTATACTGTGCCAGATATTGAGCTTGGAGTATGGACTTCACATAATAATATTACTCCATCCTTGCAACAATCCTGTTGTACCTAATTTAATTTAGAGAAGAGAAAAATTAAGTTCAGAGAAGTAAAGTATTTTCTTGTAAATAGCTCATATTTGCAAAGACACTAAATTCAATCACTCTTGTGGGATTATTATTATTTATTTCTACACTTTCTTATTTCTTTTCTTCCTTTCATTTTTCCCCAGAGTGGAAGAGAGTTTTAAGACACTGTTCTGGGCTATCTTTGGACTTTCTGAAGTGAAATCAGTGGTCATCAACTATAATCATAAATTCATTGAAAACATTGGTTATGTTCTTTATGGCGTCTATAATGTTACAATGGTCATCGTTTTACTAAATATGTTAATTGCAATGATCAACAGCTCCTTCCAGGAAATTGAGGTATAATCGCTATTTCTTTTCATAGTTCATGCCTACATGTTTTCACCATTCCAGTGGCTGACACACCAATGAGCTGGACAGGAGTAGTACTCCATACTTTTTGTTTTTTCCATTTTATATGTGGGTCACTACGAAAGTGTAGAGACAAATTGTGTTATGGCCCATTATTTCACTTCTAGGAAACACAGTTGACAGTGTCCTTTCTGCCTCATCATGCAAGTTCCTACTTGCTGACTTATCAGTGTTGCTGGGAGGGCTTCATTTGTTTCCGTTTGGGCAGATTTTATGATTCTTAATTTTTGTGTATTGTAAAACTTTCACAATGATTCATGCAATCTCATTTGGTCAGCAATCTAGAACATTTGGACTTTTTCCTCCACACGCAACATTGGTAGGGCGTGGTCAGGCAGTGAGACACAAGGAGAAATGCTGTCTGGTTGGACTTTTAATTGATTAAAAAAAATCTTTAAGAATACTACATCAGCACGAATTTATATTTTGTTCTAAAATTCTTGCTTACGAATACTACTGTTCTCCAAGTCTTTTTAGAGTGATGTTCAAAGTTGACCCTTTTTCAAGTTAAGAGTGATAATGTAAGTTTTTATTCCAGCAATCTTGGTTTGTGCCCCAAAGTATGAGTGACCTAGGGCAGAATGGAAGAATAATTTTCCATAGTGTTTTTCAGAATGTAGGAAAATACATTTATATCTTTCAGTATATTTATAAACATACAATAGCTTTGAGGTCTATAGTCCTGTAAGCCTGAGAACATTTTTGACAGACTTAGGAAAGAGTGGGTGATTATAAAGTTAACATTTTGAAAAATCCTTGTGCATTCGTTGAGGTCTGAGAGTGTCTCCAGCCACACCAGGTTAGACGCATCCCAGCAGCTCTCTGTTTGTGTTTCCTTGCTGAATCTCGCGTCTGTCTGTATAGGACGATGCTGACGTGGAGTGGAAATTCGCGAGGGCCAAACTTTGGTTTTCCTACTTTGAAGAGGGGAGAACACTTCCTGTTCCCTTCAACCTGGTGCCAAGTCCAAAGTCTCTGTTTTATCTCTTATTGAAGCTTAAAAAATGGATTTCTGAGCTGTTCCAGGGTCATAAAAAAGGCTTCCAGGAGGATGCAGAGATGAACAAGGTATTAATTTGGCTCAGTATCTTATTATATAATTGTATTCTTAAGTTCTTTGATTATTATAACCACTGTGTCACATGCCTTTAAAAAGAAGCAGTTCCAGATGACATGTCCATCCAGGCTCAGATGCAGTCCCTTAGGGTAGCCTGGTTCTTTGACTGTTGTCTGCTTAATATGAGCTCATCGGACATTTCATAAATAAAAGGGCATATGAAACATTTGTGAAATATAACTAATAATGTGTTATATTATCTGGAGTCCGAACGGAGAGGGAGAGCTATTCCAGGCTCCATTTTTGCTGCTGGGGTCACATGTCCCTCAATTCACCTTCAGTTTACAAAGCTAGGTCAAGAATCATCAGCTGATTGTGACTCAGGGGAACTTGACTGACTCTTAAATAAGTTCTCCATTGAAAAACTCAGAAGTTAGTTGCTCACATGCAATATGGAAAATCTATAAGAGTTCAATTAAAAACAATAATCTCACTAGGCAATGAAGCCTCAAAAACTATAAAAGAGATATAGTGCTCAGATGAGGGGGCAGGATGGTCATAGTATATTAGGCCGTGTGTAGAGAACACAGTGTGTGTAACTGGAGGCAGGAGGTGGAGGCTGACCCTGATCAGAAACTGTCCTCAGAGGAGCACTGGGCCACTGGGAGTGTCCAGAGGAGGACCAGGATGGGGACAGGTACAGTGTCCTAAGAGGGGAGTGAAGGAGCTGGCTGTTCCTTCTAGGAAAAAAAGATTGAAGGGGACCAAGAATATCTTTAGAATTTCCAATTTATTAGAGAATACTCTTGCTTTTTTTGTCCCTTCAAAAGTAAAAAGAGGGTTAATGGCAAAAGTTTCAATAGTTCAATTCTAGTTCAAAGGAAGAGCAAACTTGTAGCAGTAAGCTGCCCAACAGAGTGGCGCTGCCGTTGGAAGGAGTGAGCTGCCCATGGTTGGAGATAGGTAACAAGTGCCACATGGCTGTTAGGAAGCTACTGAATATCTTCCTTCCTACACCGGGTGGACGGTTGGTCCAAATGATTATAAAGGTTCCTTGTAATGATAAGATTCCATCATTGATTAAAAAAAGAAGCATTCTAATCATGCTTGGTTACTGCTTGGGATTCTCTGGTAAGTACCAAACTCTCTCAGTTCTAGCTTCCTCAACTGTAATTTGGGAATAAAAACCCTACCTATCTCATGAAGAACAAATCAAATAAATATGTCAAAGCGCTTTGAGAATTGTAAAGCCCTCTTTAAGTGTAGTTACGATGGTCATTTCATGTAGGAATTTTGGAAAATACGCCGTCTCTGGCATTCTTCTGGCTGCACAACTTGTAGAACTCAGTAGAGTAGCAAACAGTTCCCTTGCTTTACATAATGTCATTAGGTGTGTAGTTCACAGGTCTGGTAAGACCTGCACACGAGAGAATCCAGTGTCCAAAGGAAGTGTCCAAGCACTTGGTGAAGGGAGGAACCCAGGAAGGATGCGTTTCTCTCCTTCAAAGTTATTGGGGAAATAAGACTGGGTGGTTTTTAAAATACATACTGAACAGTGAAATTGGCTACGCAACTGTACTCATTTTACTATCTATCTTTAAAAGAGAAATGAAGAAAAGAAATTCGGAATCTTAGAAAGTCACGAAGACCTTTCAAAATTATCACTCGGCAAAAAGCAGGTAAGGTACCATTTGAAAACACAAAGTTGCACATATCATCAGGATTATCTTTTAAGAGAAAGGGATAAATATTCAGAATAAGGTCTCAAAATAAAGAATTAACTATTTTAATAATTCTCAAACCCTCAGTTATTGAGAGGTGGAAGTAAGCCATGTCTGGATTAGCAACAGAACCGCATGTGTGTTTACGCCATTGAGCACAGGGTTACGGGTAACCTGTAATGAGATGTGAAAGTGGGGGTGCGAAGAAGGGAAATTAAAATAAGGGAGGAATCTGTCGGGGACCTGAAGAGGGTGTGACTAACTGAGCTCTCGGCACAGCCAGCAGTGCCTCTTATTTGTCAGTGATGATGAAGCGACAGGAAGAGGCACCGTTGAGACTGACACAGTTAATAATGACCAGTGTGCCCTGGAGATGCGGCTGCTGCCTAATTAGGAGCAGCCAACTCCTCAGTGAAGAGACAGGCACTTCCTTCTTGTAGCATGCGCAGTGTAGGGGGCAATAAACGCTCGCTGCTAAAGGGAAATGATGAAAGGATGAATTAGCAGAAGGGTAGTGTCAGGTCGGACTTGCCTTCAGTTGCACGTAGTGATCTAAAATCCAAATCGTGGTGGTTTAAACAAGACAGTAGTTTCTCCCTTCCCTTACATAACTGTCCAGAATTAGGCAGGACACGGCTGTTGTCAGGGGTGCGACTCTGTGATTCTCCTAGATTTTTTGTCCTTCTCAGATGTAAGATGACAGCCTTACCTCCAGCCATCCCGCCCACTTTTCAGGCATGTAGGAGTGAGGCAAAGGAAAACTGGGGCTTGCTAGCTGAATCTGCTGCCAGCCTAAGAAAAACCTCCCAACAATTTCTGTTACCATATCTCACTGGCCAGAGCTGTGCCGTGCAGCCACTCCACAAAACACAAATGCCAGGGACAGAGTCCACGTGTTTTTGTTTTTGAAGCTGGGTTCATTATCTCCCTCAAGGACATGGGAATCCTCTTAAGGCCTATGTGGTATCCAGCCTCCCATCTTTCTTTCTGATCAGCCCTGCCACAAGTTTGTCAGCCTTTCCCATTTCAGATCAGAACACAAAGGAGAGCTTGAGGATAAGAGAAACCCTGGGCCACAGCACTAGTAAGAGTAGGAGGTTTGTAGGGAAGAACTTCCCTTCCAAAGAACAACACACAGGCATGAAGGGCCGCAGCAGGAGGTGGCAGGTGTGTGCAGACCTAAGTGCAGATTCTGTGAGACTTGCCGTGGTCTGGGACTCAGCCACAGCAATATGGCAGCATGAGCTGAGAGGAGACAGCTAGAAGGCAAAATGAGTATATCCCTGGTCTTCCCAGACAGTTAACAGATCAGACCATTGCAAGTTCAACTTGTTGACTGTCTTGGAAGACCAGGGATAGATCCATTTGCTATTTGGATAAGATTTATTTGGCTTCCTCTTGGCTACCAGGTGAGTCTAGATTACATTAAAAAATGATTCAGATAAGTGAAATCCTTTCCTTAGGGCAGAGAATATCCTTTCCTATTTATGAAATAGGAAATAATGCAGAGCCACATCAATTTCACTCTAGAAAAGACAGCTTGGTGCTGAGGAGGTCGGTGAGGAGGTCAACAGACCACAGCCCTCAGCCACATTTTGTCTTCAGTCTGTTTTTGTTTAGAATGAAAGAGCTTTTATTTTTTGCTTGTTTTTAACATTTCTAAAAAGTTATGAAAAAAATAAAGAATAAGTGGAATAAGTTATAGGGCCTCAAAGCCTAAAATATTTACTATCTGGCACTTTACAGAAAAAGCCTGCCAGCTCAGTCTCCTGGTTATCATGAATAAAATAATAAGGAAACACAGAAAATTAAGCTGAAATATTTTATAAGCAATTTCTATTATAATGCATGTCTGTGTGTGTTCTACTTAGAATGCAGTCTCACTAAGGCTGTTTATTCATTTGTGGGACATAGGCAGGAATTACGCTAACGTCCGAAAGTTGTTGTGAATATTAAATTTGCTAATACACTAAAGTTCTTACAACAGGGTCTGGCACGTAACATGTAGTAGGTATGTGATAGCAATTTATTATTTTATTATTATTAGAGAACAGCAAGAGTAAATAGAACCACACAATTTGGTAGTGATACTAGTCCAGTAAGGACAGAGAAATAATGCTAGGGCTAAAAGTTGTAGAGAAAGAATGTCAACAGAAAATGAAAGAAGTTATAAATTGTAAATGATTATATCTGGAAAAAATAATTTGAAGAAAGTAAGTAGTGAGTGGAAGAAATAGTAATGATAACAGTAGTATCAGAGTAAGTTTGAATGTCAGTATTCATTAACCCTATAATGGCAACAAAATGAAGATGTTTAGAGTATCTTTGCCAGCAACACACACACGTACACACAAATCATCTTGTTGTCCCACCACTTTCCAGCAATAGACTTGGACAAGTTTCAAGGCCTTCTCAGACCTGAGCTTCTTCATTTGTAGTTACTACAATACCTGAAAGGGTCGTGAGCATTAATGAAATAAAATACCTGGCAAAGCACCTGGTAGGAAGTGTGTGTTCCGACTTCCTGTCTTAGTTCGTTCCTCCCTTTCTTTTTCCTTGGTGATCTTCATCACGGTATCTTAACTGATTAATCCCTCTGACCAAGCCGAGGCAGCCTAACTGCTGAAGGCGTGGACTCTAGGAGGACGGATCTAATGTCCATGTTGCTGATACTCACAGGTGTCTGTGGAAAGAACGAATGCATGAGTGGACGGAAGGGTAGACTCACGGACAGGAAGATGCAGGGGCAGGAGGAAATGGAAGAGTATGAATAGCACATCTCCCAGAAGTATCTAACTGAAAAGATTTAATAATTTGATAGGTCATGTTAATCAATTACGTCATTAGATCATATGCACATATCACAAAAGACAAGTGGAGCAAAGTGAAAGGATTCAATGATTTTTCCCAAAGGTTTCACTAATCAGTGGATATATTTGGAAATAAATCTTATCCCTGGTGACACATGGCTTGGTCCCAATCACTTGTGCCATGTGTAGTTAAGTACTTAATAATTATAGTTCAATAAGGGGTAAACATTCATAAATGATGTCATCCATCTTATAAGTTTAACTTCATCTATGTATTTTAAATATTGTGTTGCTTAAAGGGAAAAGACAGGGGTGAAGTTTCATCTAGTAATATTAGTTAGACTTACTTATGCCCATGAGAACTGAGTTATAATTGACAATATAGCTCCCTGTATTTTCTTACACTTAAGAGATCATGAATTATTGGTCTTGAGAATAACAGCGCCCCTCTACAAAGTCTATATATGCATAATAGGCCAGATACTTCAGGTTAGTACATATATATAGAGACGACTGATTTTTTAAAAATTTATTTTTATTGTAGTAAGATATACATTGTATAAAATTTACCATTTTAACTGTTTTAAAGCATACAATTAGTAGTCAGCATTCACTGCACTGACAATGCAGACTCCTAATTCTTAACTGAATAATCCAAGGAGATGACTCTTTCTCTTTTCACTTACTCCCGTTTATGACATACAAAATATCTAACACAAAAGAGACTCTCTATAATTTTGCAAAGGGCATTTCAACTGACTGTGTAGACCACACATACATGTGCACACATGTACACACAGTTGGCCCTTGATAGCCTCAGTTTCCACATCCATGGATCCAACCAACTAGGATCGAAAATATTAGGAAAAAACTTAACAACCCCCCCAATAAAACAATTAAAATGATACAAATAAAAAGAAGTATAGTATAACAATGATTTACATTCTATTTAGATATATAAAATATTTTTTGAAACAAGGCATGCATTCATCATCTTTATCACACCCTTCGACTCTAAAGGTGGTTGCTAGCATTAGCTTTACAGATAAATGATCTGAAAGGATAGCATGGATTAAAAATCCATCTTTGCATACACTATCACATTGTAAACCTGAAAATGCCAAACCATCTCTTGAGCAGCTGCTGAGTTCCAGCTTCTGCATAGATCACGCTGAAGTTGTCCATTTCAGAGCCGGTGTTTTTGTGCTGTAAAATAGGCCCATTCTACACTGGATTGAGTGAGATTTTTTTTTAATTGGTTATGTACCCAGGAACTGTGATTTACTTTTTACTTAGGGCAGAGAATATCCTTTTAATCATCTGATGAAATATCCACATAAAGTAATGGTTCCAGCTGGGTCAGTTTCACTAGGACCGGTCTGCATGTGATTTTGTACAAATTCCCAATCCTCCTCTCCAGATGTCTAGAGTAAGACCCTCTGGCCATAAGGTCTGGAAATACATCTTTTAGTAAGACCTTAGGAGATTCTGGGTGTGAGAATCACTGAATATTTCATTCTCTGAATGACTTACATGAGCTTGGGCGCATAGGTAAAAAGCAGTATTTGGTGAAATATCCCCAGAATAAATTGACTTCAGTCTGTGACTTACTTAGTTCAACTGAAGATGTTTTGACTTTATGATGGTGTGCAGGCACTCTGCATTCAGTGGAAACCATACCTCAAATTGTAAATTTTGATTAAAAGTTTTGAAAACTTTGCTATAAAATCAGCTTTGTGTTACATGATTTTGCGCAACTGTAAGCTAAGTTAAGTGTTCTGAGCATGTTTGAGATAGGCGAGGCTAAGTTATGATGTTCGATAGTTAGGCATATTAAATTCACTTTCAACTTACAACATTTTCATTTTATAATAGGCTTATCAGGACATGACTCCATTGTAAATCCAACATCATCTGTAGAGTAAAGCTGACCATGAACCAGACCTAAAGCCACGTAGTAGATATTCCTCCTTCTATATAATGGTAGTAGTTGTCAACTACTATTGAATGCCTACCATATGCCAAACTGCATATGCTACACACCTCTTCTCTATTAATCCTCACATATCTAGGAGATAGGCCATGTTATTTTCCTATTCTGTACTGGGTGATCTTGAGAATATAGCAGTGAAATGACTTGCCACCCAAAGTCCTATTTCAGATAAGTGACAGAGCCAGAATTTAAATCCATTTCTACTTGATTCTAAAGCAGTTTACAGGCAATGTCCAATACAGCCCCACTTCCCATTTGAATATATTGCCTATATCTTCTCAGTTCACTGCTTTGTTCCAGGACCTTAGTGCTTGTGGGAAATGGGAGACTCCCAGAACTCTTGCTATGTCCAGCAATATAAGAAATTCTGAAGGCCAAAGCTTCAGAGTTATTCCTTTTAATCGATAACAGAGAAGTTATTTAATGTTCCTAACTTTAACCCTACAATGAACCTACAAGATGAGAACTGCTAATATCCAACTAATTATTAGGAAATGGGAAAAGAAAAAGCATAAAGAATGCAGAAAATGCAGTAGAAAGTATGAAAAAAAAGACAGGCAATGGTTCGATCTGTATTGAAGAGAGTGTTTATTTGTATATTAGTTCAAAACAGAGCTTGCACCCAATGCTTCCTGCTTCTAGTCAACCAGCTGCTCACTCCTGGCTCCTGTGGCATTATACTTATTGGCACAATCTATAAATACCCAAATCCCTATGGTTGAAATACTATTCATATTGCAAGTTGAATTTCCTTATATGTGCAAAAGAGTTACAGACATGACTTTCCAGATATGAACTTATTTTAGTAAGTGTACATGAACTTATTATATGTTAGGATTTTCTGCCACCAAGTGGTAATAATGCTTCTTTGCACCATTCTTACATAACTGTTTCTCTATACTATCCAATTTTTAACATGTAATTGTTCAATTTCTATGATGCATTAGAAAATGACTAGAAATTTATTTTTGCCAAAAAAAGTTCTATTGTCATCTAAGACTTTCAGGCTTACAGCAGAATTAGTCACATAAAAATGCTATAAATGAATTTATAGCTGTTTAGTTAACTATGTCAGTGGTTTCCAACTAGAGGTGATTTTGCCCCCCTATCTCGTCCAACACGCATTTGATAATACCTGGAAACATTTCTGCTTGTCACACGGTTGATGGGAGGGGAGCTGTTATTGGCATCTAGTGGACAGAATCCAGCGACCCAGCTAAGCATTCCACAATGTGCGGGACAATCCCCTTCACACACATCAAAGAGTTATCCAGTCCACAATGTCAATAGTGAGTTAATGAATAGAAGGTAAAGAATTCAAAGGCATGATCTGCAAGTATTTCCTTTGTCCTCCGTAGTTACGAGGCTGTCTTCACCTCAGTGCTCTATTACAATGGAATGACATGAGCTTAAACCAAGGTCCTCTCATATAATGACATCCTTAAGGCAGACCTTAGGGATTGAAACCCAGAGTTCCCATTATATTCTTTAAAATGTTGTGCTTATGTTTTCACATATTTCATAAAGTCATACTTTATTAAGGCTTGAAGGATGATAGACGTGAACTGGACTATTCCCTGCATTGTTAGAAAGCATTATACAAAGTTTCAGCATCTTAACAATCTGCTGGCTTGCGGAGGAACCAGATGGTAGTTAGTCTCCAGGTTCCCTTCAAGTGCTCTTTCTGAGTACCCAAGCTGTCTCTCTTTGATTAATTTGGTGAATTATGTCATTTTATTGTTAAGAAAGTCAATATAAGTGAAAACATATGGGTATTTTACTGACATTCTTAGAGGAGTGAAAGGAAAAAGGCAATAGCATGTAAAGTGTTATCTAGTATTTTCAGATCTATACATTTTTATGGATCTTATCAGCATTGCCATGTTTTTCCTGTTATTATTACATAGTTGGATCATAGTTGTTGATGTTCTTCATTGCATACTCAGAGCCTAGCACCGCACTGCACACTTGTTCAATGGATAAATGTGTGTCTGGCTGTTTAATTCAGTATGTGGCCATTTAAAGGATGAAAGCTTTGAAGTTAAGGCAAGGGTTTAATTCAGTCTCATCGAGCTTCACTTGTAGCACCTTCACTGTTCCTGAGAAATAGAAGTCATGGATATCTTTGAAGTCAGTCCTGAAGTTTCTTTTTCACCTAGAAGACAGTTGAGGATTGCACACGACCATCTGGGGCTGCTCTGTTTGGCTCAGGCTCCTATAATTTTCTTTTTGTAAAACCAGTATTTTCTCACTAGAAAGTGCATTTTAAAAGCTTAAAAATCATCCTTTTACATGTTAACATGGTCCATGACCACTTTTCATTCAGATTTCTTTAATTATTTGTTATTTGCCTGTTCAGGCAAATATATTACTTGAGAAGTGCCAATAAAATGGGATATCATATGGCATCTAAAATTCAGATGGATTAATTAACGTTTTCTTGGTGCCTAAATTACGTCCCACATCGGTCATACTGGGAGTTTCTTTGGGCATCATGTCAGACCCTGCTGATTGTTAACCCTCATCAGCGGACTTCTGAGATCACCACCGTTATCTCCCTGACTCACTTGCCTCTTCCCCTACCGTGTGTGTCTTGGGAAGGTTAAAGCAAGACTCTCATAACGACATGACGGGTAGTAATGAAGTCTAAGAGCCTCCCCAGATAGCCTCCAACAGCCACAGAGAAACCAAACACTCTCAGGGTGCCACTCATTTGTTTGGAAGATGAAGTATGAAGCAAGTGAAGTGAAATGGCACTATGTTTCCAGATAATGTGATTTTTATATGTGATACTTCATTGGTTCATATATGTAACTAGTTAATAATTCATGTATTATTTAAAAGAAAATTTAAGTAAGAATCAATTTCCAATCCTTTACAAATTACAGGTTGGGCACAATAAACAGTTAAGTATAAGGAGCTCAGAAGATTTCCATTTAAATAGTTTCAGTAATCCTCCAAGACAATATCAGGTAAGCATGAATTTTTAAAGAAGGAAGGCTAGTTGTTATAATATTTAGAATTGAACTATGTGATTCTTTCAAGGAAACTTAACTATTAAGATATTTTTCTCAATATCAAAGTAATGCATTAATTCAACAACTAACTTATTGAGTCGCTGCCACATGCCAGGCATTTTCTGAGTACTAGAGGTGCATGAGAAAACAAATAGACTAAGTTTTGGAATCATGGAGCTTAGCGTTCACATGTTCATTGCAAAAACAGAAACACTGAGAACAAAATTCACCTCAAATTCCAGCACTGAGAAACAAAGACAGCTTATTCTGCTTAATATTCTGCCAGATGACTATATGGGTAGATGTGTGCATAATTTTACATGTATTTTAATATTATTATATAAACAAGTGAAATAGCACTTTTACAAGTAATAGTTTGTAGTCTCTGTTTTTCTCTCTGTAAAATACATACTTTTAATTTTAGTGAATGTATCATATTCCTTTGTATAAATAAATGAAATGTATTATGATAATTCCCTGTTAACAGACACTTAACAGTTTATTTTTTCTACCATTGTCAGTTTTACTAATATGAACATTCTTGTCCATGGACCAGATTATATTCTTAGGATAGATTCTTGAAAGCAAGGTTTTACTACCCACCATTTAACCTTGGCCTTAGGTGTGAAATTGGTTTAGCCATACAATTAATCCCGGTACAATTAATCCAGGACCTCCTCAGCGTACCTTCAGATTCCTGTCCTTTATGAAAGGTATACAGTAAAAGCAACGTCTGCATGATCAACATTCAGATACTGAGACACTTTATTACATTGAAACTGGCCATTCCTAAATTAACAGCAAGTGGAAAATCGTAACTGGCTACATTTTTGGTGGGTTCAGGGCGGGGCGTGCATGAGAAGACATTAGCTTAACTGTCCATTACCACCTGCAGTACTGCTTAACCTGCCAACTGAAAGGCTCTGTCTTGCTCTCATACATATAGGCAGTGGACATGAAGAATTAGAGGTTTGTTATAAACTTATTTTTGTCTCAAGAGTTAACTTTTGAATCCTAGCCCAGGTAATATAAAAATTGCTTTTAAAAGAAAACAAAACATGGAAATATTTTGTATGCCCTGTCAGCTTAATCTTTGATAGCCGTCACTTCCAAAGGAAGGGTGACTCAGAAACTTACTGCAAATGAGAGGTTTCTCAGGAACATACAACTGAAGTGCATCTCTCCTTTCTCTGTCTAGAAGATAATGAAGAGGCTCATAAAAAGATATGTACTGCAAGCCCAGATAGATAAGGAGAGTGATGAAGTGAACGAAGGTGAGTGGGACACAGGGACAGATGAGCCCCAACACGGGAGCCTGACCTGGAGTCTGAGGCAGAGCTGGGAGGGCTGGAGAGGGGCCTGGGGAGCGAGCTTCAGGGGACGAGGACAACAGGCTCTCACCCACCATCAGTTCCCATAAACAGTGGGAAATAGGCTATTTCTCCACAGCTGGAGGACAGAGGTCATTTGCTAGATCAAAGGCTATTGCTTTTAGAGAGGGTTGGAGGGAGGAGGAAGTGGTTGCTAAAAGTGAGGGGCTGCCACCCTTTATATTATTATTGTAGGAAGACTTGTGATCTCCTCATTCACCAAAATACTAACCTGAGTAAATAGAAACCTGTGCCATTTTGAAGTATTTTCCCTTTCCAAGATTCAAAACGCACATGCATGTGAAATTAGGACTGGTTTTGTCCCACCCCAGAATCACTTGTTTCTTGGCATTATGTGGTACGTACTAATTGTTGACTTAGTTTCACTCTCGCTTTTCAAAGGGGAACTGAAGGAAATCAAGCAGGACATCTCAAGTCTCCGCTATGAACTCCTGGAAGAAAAATCTCATAATACAGAAGATCTAGCAGAACTTATTAGAAAACTTGGGGAAAAGTTATCCATGGAACCAGATCAAGAGGAAAGCCATAGATAACGCAAAGACTTCCCAAGAAATTTTTATTTATTTGTTCACTTGAAGCCATATTATTTTCTTATCTTTTTAAGTGCCAGTGGACCCACCTTTTAAACAAGAAAGGAAGTTAAATGATAAAGGAAGTTAACAGGACCATCTTGTTACCCAGAACCACATTATCTAGTATTTTGGTGGTGAGATTGTATGATTCAGGATAAAGGTTGTAGATTATAATGAAAATGATGCCCAGTTGTGTGGTGCTTGTTTTATAAACTGCTTTCTTGGGTGTATTTGTTGTGGTAATGTGATCAGCATGGAGCGTCTGCCTGGGAGGGGTCTCAGCTGGCAGGGGTAAAAACACAGTATTTTCCATGTGGTTTTTTCATGGAAGATAGTTTCAGGAACCTTCTGTGTCCTCTGTGGATTCCCTGTTGGTGATGCCCATTCCTGAAATTTGGGGAATAATAATCTATGGCATTTAAAGAATGCGGTTTAAACATCATCTGTTCTACTTAGCCCCCAGAGAATATAATCGGTAGTATTTGTACAAATTGGGCTTATATCTCTTATGGTAATTTTTTTTCTGACTCTTCTCTTTGAGAACATTATAATTAGCAATGAAAAAGTGTTTCCTCCACTGGACCCTGGAAAGTTGGTCCAGTTGTGTGTTTGTACGCGAGCGTGCATATTTTGTATGTATGTATGTGAATGTGTGCACACACACAAGATGCTTGCCCTATTTCTTTGGTAGCTAATGAGGATGTGCAAACACTCTTTATGCTACAATTTTTTGTTGTGACCACAAAAGGGACTGTCCAAATAAGAATCTTTTATTGGGAAAGTACCAAAGCCACAAGCAGTGCGGTTATTTGGTCCAATTGTGGTAGCACAATTTTGTGCCATTTCCAAAGGCATTTACAGATAAATTCCCACATTTGCCATTGATAGAAAGGAAAGTGACATGGGGACTTGCTAACACTTACCTGCTATTCTCAGTATGTACTATTTTCTTACCCGAATATGTAAAATAGGAATTTGCATTCTGGTGCATTTACCAGGAGGTTATTGTTTTTATTTACTGATGATATGAGACTTATCTTAACTAAAGGAAGAGAAATGAAGGAGTATCTGTTTACCCAAAGACTGCTGACGTTCAGATGATGCTGGGCATTAATTTGGAAATGCTGCTTTGGATTCAGTAAAGGGAGACTTCAAATGCAAATCTTTAGCTTCATTTTTAAAGATGAAATGGTCACAGAAAATCTGTTTAGCTTAGTTTAAATCAAGAACATCTATGTAACCAAATCAGAAAATACAACTGAAAATTTTATTCAGTGATTTTGTATTTGTGGGTATTACTTATGAAGAAGTTGCATTTTGAAATGTTTTGTGACATTTGAATCAGCATTTGTGAAAAATCAACTTCACACCAAATGTGCTGTCAGCAAATTAAAAGAATCTAACACCTGCAAAGTTTGTGTGTTTTGCCAGGCAGAGGGTGGGCCTGTGTGCCACGGACTGCTCTGTGGCAGCAGAAGACACAGGAAAAGATGTTCAAATTCCACAGTGATTTTTAAGGTGGAATGACTTGACAAGATCAAAGTTTGGGGAGATACAGCAGGCATGACTATGAGTTCCTCAGCAAAACATATTACCCTCCAGGTGGTTCCAGCTGTTCAAAATTAGTCACCTGAAGTTAGCAGACTTTCTCAAAGTGCAACTGAATTGGCATCTCTCCTAGTTTCCCTTAAATTGGAAGAGGAAAAAAGAAACAAAGATATTTTAAGAAAGATTTTTAAAATTCCAACAAGAGATTAATTACAGGCTCATTGCCAACAGATGATCGTAAGCATGATGGAAGTTGCAAGACCATTGGCTTAAATCCTACATTCATGTCACAGCTTCACCCTTTAAAATAAAGTGATTAAGAGGTTGAAATGTTTTACCGCAGTTGCTGTGTCTGTTGTGTTTCTCCCCTCTGAGTTGATACTTTCTGGAGGTGCATTAGGGTGGACAGAGGACGTGAGGAGGACAGAGTCGTGATGCTGGTCATTGCGGCCACAAGCCCTGCCTATCCTCTGCTTTCTCTGGTTGACCCACCACCAGTGAACAGAATAAAGTCCCTGTTCTTCTTAACCAAAGCCTGATTTTACTTTCTGCTGCTTTCATTATCTGGAACTGAGAAATAACACAAACTCCATCCATATGATTTTACTGGGCATATAAAATAAATGACCAGAATCTGCTATCTGCTTAAAACTACCAAGAATTGAAGGGAACAGAAAATGAGTGTGTGAACTCCACGTTCTTGCAATGAAATAGTCACGTGACCTAATGCAACTATGAGAAATAGTTACTGAGTGCCCACCATGTGCCAGGCCCTGTGATAAATGTTTTCCATGTGCTGTCAAATTTCATATAACAATGTTTATCATAACTGTATGAGGCAAATCCCATTATTATCTTCCTTTTAGGAATGAAATATCTGAGGTGTGTAGAGACTAGGTAACTTGAACATAGGGCTAAGGGTCAGGGCCAGGAGAAAACCTAAGCCTGTCTCTCATTACTAGTGGTCTTTTAAAAAAATTATTATTACTGTGTTTTCTTTTTGTACCTCAGAATGTTATGGGAGGTATAAAGGCTTGGGTTACATGCATTACTTGCCTATAGTTTGAGTCAAGGTTATAATTGTGTCCATAGCCCGGATAGTATGCAGTGTACCTGGTGGGTGTGAATTTTCCCCTTTCCAGCTGCTTAACTGGCCGCCCTTATTGAAGTGGAGTTGTTTCATCCTGTCCCGTATATTACGTCTCTAGGTGATGAAAAATGGACTGTACTGGAAAATCCCAACTTCCATTATCCAGGCCAGGGACAGACAATAGCGTTAAGTGAGGAAGATAGTGGGTGAAGAGAAGATTTGGATTCAAAAGGATTACAGATGCAGGGGAGGGGAAATGTGTGTTTTTTTCATCACTCATCTGAGGTCCATGGCTGAGGCTTCTACACAAAAGAGAGATTAACGAGAGAAAACCATACATGTTTACTTACTGTGTTTAATGTGACACAGGAACTGTCAAAGGGAAGACTTGCAGAAATTTAAACTTATCTATTTTATGCTGAGTTTGGTGAAGAGTGAACAGTCATGGAGAAATGCCCCTGACGAGGTGGTGTGATCTGCTGGCAGTGACCTGGAGGACACTTAGCAAGGCCCTGTTCAGAGTCTCCTCTGTGGCCCTGTGTCTTTGGAGATGAGGATATTCCCTTCACCTGGTACAGGGAGGACACCTCTCAAATGAAAGCACTGTGACCCGCTTTGGGGGAAGGTCAAAAAAATCCTCCCTGCAATTTGAGAAATGGCAGAAGCAGGAAGGTCATATGTCATTTCTCAAGTTCCTTCAGCTAAAAATATTCAATGTACCAAGGTTTCATATTTTGGAGTAGCATGTTCTGCACCCACCAGAGTTATAAAAGACGGAGATATATATTTGTGGTAGTCGGGATCCGAGGGAGGGAGTTCGTCAGGGAGAAGCACGACACTCGGTGGCTATGTGCCAGGGACAAAGATGGATTGATCAGGAGCAAGCATTCCCCTATCCCATCCTTCCAGGATGATTTCTGTCTGAGAGACTCTTGCTGCCATGTGAATAGTAAAAACAAACCAAACTTTCAACTAAAATGGAGAGACTGTAAGCCAGAATTTACACACACACACACACACACACACACACCCCGCCCCCCAGGAAGTCTGACTGACCAATTCCTAGTAAAATCGCTGTCAGGACAGATTACCTCCTTCAGGCCAAGGAAGACTCGCAGACACAAGTCATTTCTCCAGTGGCACGTTCAAACTGTGTCCTGCATCCCCTCTGATTCCAACACGCTGGTATCATCCCCCTAGTTTTTGAAAACTTCCTTTGTTGTGGGTGTCAGCTGGGTTTACAAGAGTCACACCGGCCATCCCACAGCTGTGCTGAATGGCACTGGGAATGGACTCCTGTGCTGGAGAGTCTTTGCACTTTAAGGTAGACAACACACATTTCCAAGTTAGGGGTCTTGCGGGAGTGCAGCCTAGAGTCCCAAAAAGGAGAAAATTGAAAATTCAGCTAAACATCTGTTACTATACAAAATGTTGTCTCATCATCTGAATGTTTCCTTTCATATGTGCCTAGCTGAGGTGAGAGGTAACACAATGAACTCTCTAAAAGACCTAGGTAATTACAGAAAATGCATTTTTCTTTTTGTGAACCTTTGGAATGACTGTGTGAATTTTCTTCCTTACTCTGTGTTGATAGCTACAGCCGTGCACACATTTTTAAAATATTTCCCCAGGATGGATTTGATGATAACACATGTCAAAAATCTTTCCCTTTATTAAAGCCTTTTGTATGACTAATAGCTAGAGACACTGACCAACTACAGGAGAGGGGGTTTTATTTTGTATTAGTGCCATTTGATGGATTGTCAATTTAACCAGTATAAGAGGATCATGAGGGATAGTGACTCATATTTTTCAAACTCTCATGAAAATGACACACTGAAACGTCTCTTAGTCAATAGTAAAGGTAATTGTATCTACTAAGGAGATCACATATTCATAACAACCATTAGACTTCCTAAGTAACTATGATGTTACTTGGAACATTGATGGAAAAAACAGAAGGGATGTTGGTTTCCTAGTCTATTTGGGCTACTATAACAAAGTTCCATAATCTCGGCAGGTTATAAATTGCAAAAATTCATTTCTCACAGTTTTGCAGTCTGGGAAGTCCAAGAACAAGGTGCTGGCAGAGTCCATTTCTGGTTTATAGATGGCGCCCTCTTGCTGTGTCCTCACATTGAAGGACAACAGAGCCATCTCAGGCCTCTTTCCTTGGGGCACTAATCTGTGGAATGTGAGCTATGAGGAGGCAGGGCCCCCACAGCCTGGGAAGACATTTAGGGAACGACCCCCCACACTTTTCCTCCTTTAAAAACAAACATTCTTTTCACCTGCTGGAAGTCACATAGCCTGTGCATACTTTTCTTATTATGAGCAAGCACACAGCTTTTCCTCCTTAAAGTTAATCTTTACCCCAGGTGTTAAGATTGACCTTGTTAAAGATACTATATAAATAAAGCTGTTTCCACAGTTCAGGGCTAGCTACAGTCCTCAGCTGCTTCAGACCTCCCAATCCCATCCTGTCTCTCGTCTCTTTTCTTTCTCATTTTTTGCCATTCCCACTCAGGTTATTTCTCTTTCCCCGTTTTGGTTTGTGAAACTAATCCCATTTATGACAGCTCTGATCCCACGACCAAATAGTCCCAAAGGTCCCCAGCTCCAAATGCCATTACATTGAGGGTTAGAATTTCAACATATTAATTGGGGGGGGGGGGCATGATCATTGAGACCATAGTGATTGGTATGTGCAGAATCTAAGAATTTCTTACCATTTTTCCTTTTCTAAGGTTTATCCTGAAACCCACAATTCTTTAATCATTGCCTACTGGTAAACTGCAGGAACTGAATACAAAAGGTTGACATACAGGTATGTCCTCCAGGAAAGGCATAGAACATTATGAATTTTTTTCCAAATCGTGTGATAGAACCTTGATGCTGACATTCAAGAAGTGGATCTTTAACTTCATTGCCTTGCATTTTTTTCATAATTATCATTCATGAAAATAGACTCTCATACCAACATAAGAAGAATCTTTTCAGAATAGTTAAGTTTACTTATTATCATGTCTCAGGCCAAAAGAACTATAGTGAGGCTCTGCTTTTGGCTTAACCTTTTCAGTAGTCTGTGATTCAGCTAAATGACATTTACCCTTCACTCTCTGCAGAAAATAGACTTCCGCTGGAATAACTGAAAAAGGTCAAATTTTACAAAGTGTTCTTGTATTTTGAAAAATATTGACATGTCATATTATAGCTACTGTTGACATGTAGAATATATACACATATATGAACATATGTGTAGTCTGCCATGAGATATAGTAGGTAACCATATAATACACATACATGTATATATGATCAAAGACTTTTTCAAAGCATAGCTATTCATGATTCTAGAAAAAAAATGCTTACAAATATGGATTTTTCTTTTCTTACTGTTATTTTACTTTCTTTTATACTTTATTTCAATGATTCACTCTTTTTCTAGTCCCCATGTTACAACCTCTTCTTCTAAGTTCTATTTTGTTTAGTGGGTCAAGTGGAGGATCTGAAGCCAGAACAAGTGGCTTAAAACCCAGCTCTGACAATTACCAAATGGGTATTTTTCACCAAGTTTCTTCACCTTTCATTATCCCAAATATACAGAATAAAAAATTAATGGCATCTCCCTCATTGAGATTTTATGAGGATGAAATGGATCAATACATTCTAGGTTCAGAGAATAGCGGCCTATAGTAAGCATTTGGTTAAGGGTAACCATTGTGGAGAAAGAATGTGACTCCAAAATTTACTCTCACTCTGCCTTAAATGACACTCTCTTAAATCTCATAAGCCTAATGAAATTTAGGTTTTAACTAATGTTTCTCCAACCAGTTGGTACATAGTGTCTTGAACATTATACTGAGAAGGATTCTGAGGCCCAGTCATAATCAGTCATAATCAGAAGGACAGAGACAGACATTGAACAATGCTTGCTGTGGCCATGGGACGTTGGCTCTCATGCCTCATATTTGCCATTCTTGAAAAAGATGTATCACATTTGAACAATATTTGGGAAAATTTCAAAGCACTTTTATTATTTTTGATCTTAATGGTTTTGTATGATTTTATAATAGAATCATAATGTTGTCTGGGTCAGGTACCATATTAGATCCTGCTCATAAAACTTTTATTTGAAACTTGTGATGTTCATTACAATGTTATGGGTGCTATTTTCAGTAGCAGTACTAGAAACAGAATACAAGTAATCTATTTTTTATTATTAAATCATAACTGTGTACATTAATGCAATCATGGGGTACAGTGTGGTGTTTTCATATACATTTTGAAATACTCTCATCAAACT
>NW_003852396.1:6402416-6406600 GCF_000181295.1 Otolemur garnettii | reverse complement strand
AAACCATAGAGGTGACCCCACCAATCACCTCCCTCCACCCATCCACCCCTCTCCCCTCCCCATATTCTGTTGGGTTTTTTTTGTTTTTTTGGCCAGGGCTTGGGTTTGAACCCACCACCTCCAGTATATGGGGCTGGCACCCTACTCCTTTGAGCCACAGCGCCACTCTCCCTCCCCATATTCTAAGGCTATAATTAGGTTATAACATTCCTATGAAAGCTATAAATTAGTTTCAAAATAGGGCTGTGTACGTTGGATACTTTTTCTTCCATTCTTGAGATACTTTGCTAAGAAGAACATTTTTCAGTTCCATCCATCAAGTAATCTATTTATAAATAAAATGCCTAATTAATACCAAGTAGTTCCATAAAGCTTGTTTTAATTTATTCATCCTATATAGCTGTATGTACAACTCTTGAGAAGTTCTTCAACCTCTCCAAAGTAGTAAAGGAAACTGGACTAATTTGTATGAGGTTTAGTTTTACCTGCTACGCTTTGAGATTTCATTTTCTTAGAGGACATACCAAACCCATGTGAGGAAACTTCAACATGATCTAGTCAATGATTGGTGGATCCTGATTGATCTCCCTCTTCCTCTAGGAGGATAATAGCTCCTGACTCATACACTCAACACTTTTGTTTGATAAGAAATTTATCTTCTGTCTCAAGAAGTAGAAGTAAATAATAAATTACTCTCATGCTAACTTTTTCTGTTAAGTCATTTATCAGCTTACCTAAGAGCCATGATCCAGTGTCTTCCATGATCCCCTAATAGGGTACAATTAGCTCATGGTAGGTGCCATTAATTCATCTGACATGTACCCTCACTAATGAGGACATCAACAGTGAATCTCAGGTTGTCACTTTTGCTTGATACTGTGCACTTGGGACCTAAATGCCTCTTCTTACAAATCCCCAACACAGCATTGACCTAGTGATACATTTAAGCTTTTCTCTCCTAAACTATTGACATCTTGCTGATGGTTTAAGGGCTCAGGGAGGACTTGTAAGAAAACCTTGTTGTGAGGAGCAGTGAAGACCCTCTACGGTCTTTGAATGGCTATCAGTCAGGACAGATTGGAAGTCCTGAAATGTTGTTTGTGGTTGATAAAAGCATGTAGTATGCCACGAGGTCAGCAGTTGTTTTTATTTAAATAAACTTTTTCCTCTAAGAAGTCTGGCCAGAGGTTATGACATAATGATGAGGACATAATGGTTTTTTCCAGCAATTCATTTATGCCTGCTGTGAGAAGCTAGACATTAATTGTAACCTATCTGCAGCTGCTTGTACCCAATGAGATAATCTATCATTTCCAACTCCTACTTCTTCATGCAGGCATCAGGCCTAGTATTTTACAATATTTCATGAAAACTGCAAAAATACCCATAAGAAATGCATAATCAGAGGATGACAGTGATGTGGAACTCTGCGTGTCTGACCTGTGATTTGCAAGAGGAGTATCTAATGTCGTTTTCATTCCAATGACATTTACGCATCTCCTTACTTAGCAGAGCTCCTTGGACTTTGTGGGTGCTCAGCAGTATGTGGTTTATTTGATCATTTCACTTATAATCCAAGAAGTGATTAAGACATAGTTTCTGTCCTCGAGGAGTTCTGGCTAAGACGTGCAGCCTGTTAAATGCTGTGGAAACCTCCAGTGGGAACACTGAGGTGTATTTATGACAGTAGGAGGAGGGGAGTTGGACTTTTGGGTCAAAGGGGCTTCTGTTGCAAAATATCACCCATTTTGGAGAAATGTGAACTTAGACTGAAGGAAATGTGTGTTGTTTGGCACGATGCTTGTCTCCGTGTACCTTGTCTTTTTTTTTTTTTTTTCCGTGTACCTTGTCTTAAATACACTTCCCCAGAAGGTCAAGGGCAGCAGTGAGCACCAGTGACTAATTTTCCCTTGGGTCACCTAGTTCACAGGACTACTCATGTTCCTGTTACCACCAAAAATGATCTTGCAAAAACCTTCAAGACCGATAACCTAAGAAATTATTTCAGAGGCACTTTCAGTGGTCTTGGCCCATACCAGGTGCTCAAAAAATATTTACTGAATATTTGTTGAATGAATCCTTTGTTTGACACCACTTACAGACCTAGGAGCGCTGGCACACAGTCTGGGGAGGGGAAAAGTGGGAAGTCTCTAGACAGAGAAAACTCCCAGACTATTTCAATACTTGCTGTCCGCGTTGACATAGATGCCTCAGGAACCTTCTCCAGGCAGAGTCAGCACTGAGACCGAGTGGAGAACCTGGATCACCACTGGGAGAACGCTCTCTGCCTGGCTGTCAGAAAGAACCTACAAACCTGGCTGGACTGGGGCTTCTTTGTTTCTGTCATACCGGGATTCCGGGATGCCGGCCACGTGGTCTTCTCTCCAGACTGGGAGGTCACACTAACACAGTTCAGAAAGCCTGCTGATGGGAGGCAGGAGCAGCCACAGCTGCTGGTGCTGCTGGCAGGTGGCTAACGTGGTGCAGAGTCATTCATGTTGCTCCAGAGACGTCCCTGGAGGGTAATCCCTGAGCTGCCCCCTGCTACCTCCCATGGGAGCCTGGGCAAATGTTGAAACTTTCTGAGGCCCAGTCTCCTCATTCATTTTAAAAATGCCAATTTGATGAGGTCAAGCGACAGATATGCAAAGTACTTGGTCTTTGAGGGTCTTACAGTGGAGCACGGATGTCAGGAACGATCTGATACAACGCTCTAAATGTCTTTTACATCAGGCCTGCCCAGACACCCAGCTGGATTTTTTTTGTTTTTTTTTTGGGGGGGTTTTTTTTTTTTTTTGCAGTTTTTTTGCCCAGGGCTGGGTTTGAACCTGCCACCTCCAGTATATGGGCCAGCGCCCTTACTCTTTGAGCCACAGGTACTGCCCCCACCCAGCTGGATTTTGAGAAGCTATTCATGCCTGTAAAATAATCCCTGGAGAAGCCTCACATGGGCTTCTGGGCTATTAAGGACCAGGCTGAGACATGAGCAGACCATTCCTGGGGAGATGGTAAGTGGGGTAGGGCAGATAGCAGGGGGCAGAGCCAAGCAGGACGAGGGACATACACCCGGTTCCTGTCTACAACTTTAGTTACTTTAGGTCCTGACTAAATTTCACCTCTATGCTTCACAGTGGTCCTGCCTTCCACATGTGTCTGCTCTCTCTGGTGGGACACAGCTTACTCCTGGGTTTATTTTCTGAAGCATCTAGGGCCTTGATGGTGGGGGCTTAGTCACTGGTGCCTCCATTCTTATACCTATTCTCCAAGTCAGCAGAGTGACCATCCCACACACTAGCAAGGCTATATTGTTGAGTGTTAGCCACACAGGCACTCCTAAACCCTACCATATTAGAACCTCCACCTTGCTACCTCTGTGTGAGCCCCTTGTATCACCCCCTGGAGCTCGTGCACTCCACTGGAGACACGATACTCTAAGATTCATGTGTTGTACAACGGATATGCTGAGCACCTGGTGTGTGCCAGGTCTGTTCTAAGGGAAGAGACAACAGGGAAACCTCAGACTCCTTGTGGAATGGGCATTCAGGGAGGCAAAAACAGACTCAAAGCAAAACAAGTAAGATGCATAGTGTATTAAAGGTGTTAGGAAGAAAAATAAGAGCATGAAGGGAATTGCAGTTTTAAATAGGGAGGTCAGGAAAGGCTCAGAAGAAAAGGCTGCAGGGGGTAGAGGAGGGAGCCGAGCAAATCTGTGGATGTTCCGGACCAGGCCAGGCTGGGGACAAAGACCCAAGGCAGGAGTACAGTGAGGAGAGGGGGCTTAGACCCAGGGAAGGGGACAGCAGGAGGAGCTGAGATCAGAAAGGGACAGCCAGCAATGCCACAGAGGGCCACCAAGGCCATGGGGGCAGTGGCTTTCACTATGAGTGGAACGGGAAGCCACAGCACAGTTTCAAAGGGAGAACACCACCATTCTCCTGCTGTCTGTCATGGGTGCGGGCTGTTTCTACCCTCATTTCTAGAGCTGAGTCCTGTTTCACCTCAATTTACATTGCTCTTGATATCAGAATTTCATTCTTCATAGGTCCTTGGTCTTGAGGATTTGAGGAATGAACCCACAGACCACAGATCAGCGGCAAGGCAGGATTTTTATTAGAAATTAGAAAGGAATACAGAAGTAAAAGGCACCAGAGCTTCTGGCAGGGGGAAAGAACTAACTGGGGGGG
>NW_003852396.1:6396570-6402396 GCF_000181295.1 Otolemur garnettii | reverse complement strand
TGTAGGCTCTTTATCTAGGGGTATTAGGTCTTGAGAATTATACTTGGTCAGGACCGGGCAAATAGAAACACGTTTTCATCATTAATGAGTGTTATTGACAAATGAATGAAAGCCGTCCCTCCAATTCAGGGCAAAAGGTCAGGGTGTTTCCTTCATGAACTTGCCCAAACCTAGGAAAACTGGGGTCCCCTGTCCAGCTTTGAATGGGGGGGACCCTGTATCACTATCATCTCTTGAATGGTAGTCTGGTGTGATGTTCGGAGTGTTAGAATTGGCTGGGTTACAGAACCCGAGGGTTACATTCTCTGCACACCTTTGCTGCAGCTGACTGGGCTCAGTCAGGCTCTGTTCACACTCTGACCTTGGCCCACTTCCCCACACGCTACCTTTCTTTCCTGCCAGCTTCTCTTCCCTGCTTTCTTCTACCCTTTCCTCATAATTTCCTTGGCACGGGCTCTTTTGCCCCTCAGAGTTTTCTAAATATCTGGCAGACGCTGGCGCTGATACAGTTAATAGGCAGTCTGATACCTAGAAGTTTCCACACTTCCATCACCCTGTTCTTTTGTGTGAAGAAATGGCAATAAAATCACCATAATGCTTGCATCAGGAAATTATAGGCAAATAGGAAAGTTAATTTTTAAAAATGAAGTTCAAAGTTTTTAATTTAATTCCTTTTTCTTCTAGAAACTAACTGACTTGAGCCGGTATTCCAGGGCAAACTCAGGCCCACCCTGGTCCGCATTCCCTGAGTCCCTCGGGCGCCACCCTGCGGCCGGAGAGGGCGGTGCGGGCCGCGCAGTCCCGGAGCCCCGCCGGGAACAACCTGTTGCTCAGCTCTGGAGCAGCCTGCCCGGTGGCCCAAGCGCCTTGACACACCGGCTCCACAACTTTACGAGGTCCCTGCAGCTCTAACAATCCTGCCAATAGGCATGGCGTTTCAGGTGGGGCCCCGAAGACCGTCCGTAGAGCAAATGCAATTACAGCCTTGACTTGTACAGGGCTGTACCCAAGTTCTTCCTCACGTTATCTTCCCCGGCAATGCGTGTTGCTCATTTATTCTGCGTTCTCTTCTCTTCCCTCATCATGTGGGTTAAAACACTTGTCTTCCCCGAAAGGCAGAGAAGTGATACATGGGTTAAAACAAAACCACCTCTACAAACAAGACAAAAACCTTAGAGCTTGAGCACTATAGCTGATCAAAAATGTATACACAAGTTTCTGGTAAATGCATAAATTTGCTTAATCCTTGTAAAGCACGTAACTGAATATTTTATAAAGGAAGTGGAAAGGTTTATTGAGAATCAGTGCCCCCCCCCAGTTATTTTCATATATATGGATCCCATCTGACCATTAAAGTTGCATTTCTGATACCCAGAGTAAGAAAACATAGATGATCAATATAGATGCTCATTAGATGTGTCCCATTTTTCTCTGGACGTTTTCTGCATTCCGTGTTACCGCATTTGCTTATATGATCCTCACACAGCCCCGCACTGCAGCTTAGAGGAAAGAAGTGGCAACCCCTGTTCCCGCCCGAAACCATGATTCTAAACCCAGTCCTTCACGGATGCGAGCATGGACGGTCACGGTGAAAGAAGAGACTTTCTCCAAGAGGAAGAGTGGAAACCATCCTCAAACTCAGGTCAGGTTGCTCCCATCCGTCAGCAGTCAAGTTAGGTAAAAACAAATCGTCTTGCTGCTGCTTGCCAATCAAGGACAGAAGCAGAAAGCATCCTGACACAGTTCCGCCACTAGAGGGCGCCCTTGCCCCGCCCTGTGGCTGTGGTAATGCGCACCGCAGGAGTTCACCGGCCTTCCTCAAGCAAGAGGTGGGGGGAGACGCCCCAACTTCTAAGGTCATAAAACTCCTGCATCTTCTTTCCGTGAAATGTAGGAGATCAGTGAGAAAATATCCCTGTAGTTAACAGGGAGCTGAGCATTATGGATGCAGATATGGATCCATATCTGGGTATGTTTGAAACTGACTTTGAAGGATAGTTTTAGCTCACTAGAAAATGTTTGCACTATGACTAAGTGAGACCCAGGATGGCAAATAGTAGCCCATGCTGTTTTCTTTCTTTGAGGAAGAGAGGGAAAGTCTGTAAATAACCAGCTTTGCACAGTTCTACCAGAAGAATCAGAGTTTAATCAACTGATAATTATAGAATGATCACCACTACTACCAATTCCAAATTCTCATCCAGCCACCTTACCGGACTTGAAGAAGTGCTCCATAAGAAGCACTGAATAAATTGTGGTTGTGGCTCTGTGGATAGGGCTCTGGCCACCTACACCGGGGCTGGTGGGTTCAAACCTGGCTCTGGCCTGTCAAAAAACAATGACAACTACAACGAGAAAATAGCCAGGTGTTATGGCAGGTGCCTATAGTCCCAGCTACTTGGGGGGCTTAGGCAAGAGAATCGCTTAAGCCCAAGAGTTTGAAGTTGCTGTGAGCTGTGATGCTACTGCACTCTACCAAGGGCGACATAGTGAGACTCTGTCTCAAAAGAAAAAAAAAGTAAATTGTGGTTGAATGAATGAATGAATCAGTCAGTGTAGCCTCTGCTTAAACACAGCAGCAAGGTGATCTCCACGCTCCCAAGCTACTCATCCTACCATGGTTTTGAGCTGCCCTCCTTGTATGTATTCAGAATAAGCCACTGAGGATCAAGCACGGGCGTGTTTAGATTTGTCCTTTCTCTGCCAGTGGTAATGGACAAAGCCTCAATCTCAGGGTATGTGCTTGAAAATTACCTGATGAATTAAGTAGGCACTGGCTCTAATTAGGAATAATAAATGAAACCGAACCATGGAAAACTAAGTATGGAACAGTTTAAGAGGGAGACATTCCTGATAAAATCTGCTCATGTGTATAATTGCTCCTATCAGGGGCAGTGGCTGTCCCCTGCCTTAATTAATTTAGAAAAAGGAATAGTTAGGCCTAGAGGTTTTCCAGCAGGGATGCAAGAGAGGATGAAGGAGGCAGGGCAAAGATGCCCTAATGGGTTTTCCACATCTAGGCTGACTGACTGTTGAGAAAAGAAAGAACGGCTTGTACTATTCTGGGTAGCAAGAGCACTGTAATTTGTGACAGCTATAGGTCATGTATCTATTTTTCAGTCTGACAAAGATGAGGAGCAGCTGGTAGCTGGTATAAAACCAGATTGGCTTGTTCAGGCTGTGAGCTATGGGGAACAGCCTTGGTTTGCAGCCTGAGCTATCATGGAGGCAGGGCGTGTGGTTAGTGTTTGCATGTTTGGGCCAAATTAACTGGAGTTAACAGATTTTTTGGCTGCAGGTGGGAAAATGACGCTTAATGATTCTAAGAATGCTGTCCTTAATTTCATTCTGAGTATGAAAAGAAGATAGGTTTTATACCTCTCTCTACTCCCACTGCAGCCACCTTCAATTCCATTAAGTCTAACAAGCATCATTTGAGTTCTTACTGAATACCTGGCACTGTGCTTGGCACTGAGGAAGTGAGATAGATGTGACCATGCTACCTGTTCTTCCAGGATTAGTTAATACAGAAGACAGACAAGTAATCAAATAGCATGGAAACTGAAACCCCAGATCCATGCACAACCGCTACAGAGATAAGGGAGTGATTCTCTCTTTTGCTGTGGAATAAGGAGAATTATAGAAAACTCAACTCATGGAAATGAAAACACCATATTGAGGAAGGCAAATGGCTTTTTAGTACATAATCCTAATATTTTACTCCAGCCAATATTGATTTAAAAAGCATTGATAGGTTAAAGGACTATCTCATCTAGTAATACATAGATAGGGACCCTTCCCAGCACTCTCTCTCCCCCAGGCCGGCAGCTGGGCCTCTCCTGCTCTGCCTGTCTGCCCGCCTTGCCACTATCCCATCTTTTCCACCTGCCAGGGGTGCTACCAGCCACAGGGGCTGTGCCTCCAGCTATATTCATTTCATTATTCCTTTACCTTTTTTTTTTTTTGGTCCATATAAAGAAGATCCTGGAAATTGTATTCAGCTGGTGGGTTCTTGTCTTTGCCGGCCAGAAGTGCCAGTGTTTCCCTTAGTTAGGCCTTGTCAAAGCTCCATGGCGTTAAGCCGTAGGCGAATGTGTGTGGGTAAACTGGATACTTAGGAAAGTCAAATCGATAGAGACCCGGACCTCTTCTCATTCTTTACACGATCACTAATTCTGTCCTGAATGTCCCCTAACCCCTTCTTAACCAGACCCTTCCACCAGCCCGCATTTTCTGGACTTTCTTGTTTCTACCTATTGCTTTCCAGCAAACAGGCCTCCCCTGAAACGCTGCCACACTTCCCCAGGAAACATAAAATGACAAAAAGGATACAGGACAGTGTGACTTCCTGTCCCTCTAGGGGTGGCGGTGTGGTCCACTTTGGGGGAACTGATGCAGAATGAGCAAAAACAGAAAATAAACCTTGTGTATTGGAAAAAATCTCATATTTTTGGAGTCAATCCACAGGCTTGGATCCTCAGTAGAACAGAGTGAGTGATGTGTACCCAAATACAGATAAATACTGAAATAAATAAATCCTCAATGGTATTATAAAGAAAATTTATGGAAACTGTTTAAGAAATTGCATGCAATAACTAGATATTCCACAGTGTGACAGCAGCTCCCTTTCTGTTCCCAGACAGTTCCCTGAGGCTAGCCTCACTGAGCTAACCCTTGAGTGTTAAATACTAGGTTATGTCCAATTGTCAGACTGAGCCCCAAGGCCACAAGAAAACCAGCAGTGAAAGAACCTCTCCTACATCCTACATCCCTAGGATTTCCTGTATCAGCTGAGCACTCACATCTTTTCATTTGATTTAGGCTGCTTTCCCTGTCTGGGTGTGTCACACTGATCTACAAGGAAATGAGCCCCTAACTCCAGAATGTAACTGGCAAAGGTGTTCCCTCTAAAGCAGTGGTTCTCAACCTTCCTAATGCCTAATGCAATGTATTTTCACCCTTTGCTGCTCTAAAGCAATCCAGGTCGTGATCAGACCATAGGACATACCGGGAAGTGTCTGAAGGTATATGTACCTTGGAGGGGTTTGTGTATCTATCTGGGTTTTGATGTGCAATAGGTTTGCATATAAACTACAACTAAGAAGGCCTTCAAACAGAAGGGCAGTCTGGGTTTGTGGCTTACGGTGTGGCATACACACATAGGATTAGTTTGTTTAGCAAAAGCTTGGAAGTTTTAGTGTTGTCAAGGGAGATATTCAGGGACATAATCCAATACCCTTCATTGCCAAACAAATTCCAACTGTGACCTGTTTTTCTCAGCTTCCATGAGCTTCATTTTTTTATAGGACCCAACGGAACCTGGGAGATACAGGAACTAACATAATTAACTGCCACCTCACCGAGGGGTTCTTGGTGTGTTTAAAGTTGAAGGCTGGGCAAGAGTTAAATACTCTTATGTTGCCATTGAAGAATCTAGGACTTTATTTTATTTTAAACTTTTTTTTTTATTGAATGGTAACTGTGTACATTAATGCACTTCTGGGGTACAGTGTAGTGTTTTCACACACAATCCGAAATACTTCCATCAAACTGGTCAACATAGCCTTCATGTAATTTTCTTAGTTATTGCTTTAAAACATTCATCTTCTACTCATAGAAAGATTCACTTGTACCCTTGTAAGATAAACCACAGAAGTGAACCTTCGAATCCTCCTCCCTCCACCCATTGCCCCCTCCCCCCTCCCCATATCCTTAGGTTGTTATTAGGTTATAGCTTTCATATAAAAGGTTTAAATTAATTTCATAATAGGGGTGTGTACATTGGATACTTTTTCTTCCATTCTTGTGATACTTTGCTCAGAAGAA
>NW_003852396.1:6383091-6392713 GCF_000181295.1 Otolemur garnettii | reverse complement strand
AAGTTATTTTGTTTTAGGAGATTAAAAGTCGATGACCATCCTCTTCTAGCCTGAAAGGTTTCAGCCGAGAGATCTGCAGTCATCCTAATACTCTTCCCATTGTAGGTCGTGGTTTTTTTTACGTCTGACTGTTTTCAGAATTTTCTCTTTCATCTTAACTTTGGTGAATTATGATGTGTCTGGGGGATGTCTTGTTTGGGTTGAGTCGTGCTGGGGTTCTGAAACTATCTGCTATCTGAATTTCAGAATCTCTTGGCATGTCTAGAAAGTTCTCTTTCATAATTTCATGAAGAAGAGCCTCAGTGTTTTGTGAAGCAACTTCATCACCTTCAGAGATTCCTATAAGGCAGATATTAGTTTTCTTTGAATTATCTGAGAGTTCTCTGAGAGTGAGATCTGTTTTTGCTCTCCATTTCTTTTGACCTTTGCGTTCCTGGGCTTCTTCAAAAGCTTTGTCTTCAAAATCAGAGATTCTTTCTTCTGCGTGTTCCACTCTGTTATGGTGATTCCACCGTATCTTTCAGATCCTTGAGGGCTGCAACCTCTTGTCTCAGTGTTTCAAAATCTTTGATCATTTTATCTTTGAAATTGTTGAGTTCTTGATACATCTTTTGAATAATTTATTGAGATCTTTTGAATAACTTCTTGAGAAATGTTTTCAATAAATTTCTTGAGAAATCTTTTGAATCATTTCTTGAACTTCTACTTCCTTCCTTTCTTCCGTTCTGTTAATCTTATTTGCTATCCACATTCTGAACTCGATTTCTGGCATTTCAGCCATTTGCTTGTGGATGGGGTCTTCAATTATGTCTGCCCCATTTTTCCTTGGGGAAGTTGATCTACTCTGGTCATTTGAGTTGCCAGAGTTTTTCTGCTGATTCCTCCCCATGCTAAGTTTACCTTATTTGGAGGCCTTCTCAGAACTGTTCAATTGGTGGCTTCTTCTGGTTGCGCAGAGAGACAGGCAGAGCATATCTGTTGTCTACTCCCAGTTCTCAGGTGCTGAGGCAACTGGGGTGCAGTGGAACGGCAGCAGCTGCACGGGAGTGTGAGTGGCTGGATTAGAACTTGTTCAGCCTGCTGGGGTGACCGGGGGCAGGAGATCGGTAGTAGCCGGATCAGTCCTAGTTCAGCACCCTGGAGCAGCCAGGGGGTGGGGGAATAACAGCGGTAGTGTAGGGTATGCGAGCGACCAGATCAGTCTTAGTTTGGCCCCACCAGAGTATCTGGGGTGGAGCGGAGGACTCCTTCACCGTCGCCTGTTGGATGGGTGTGGCACTAGCAAGCCAATCTATGCCCTCCCAGCGTGGGAGCCCGGAGTGGGGAACTCTTCCACCTCCGTCTGTGGGACGCATGTGGCTCTAGCAAACAGTTCTGGGCCCACCCAGAGCTCTAGACTCCTCCACTGCCTCCTGCAGGGTGCGCGTGGCTCTAGCAAGCAGTTCTGGGCCCACCCAGCACAGGTGCCTGGAGCGGGGAACTTCTTTTCTGGCCCCCATGGGGTGTGCGTGTCTCTAGAAAGCTGTTTTGGGTCTGCCTGGAATGGAGGATTCCTCCCCCACTGCCTGCAGGACACCCGTGGCAGTAGCAAGCAGTTCTGGACCCACCCAGAGCCCTGGAGCGGGGATCTCCTCTGCCGCCCTTGGGGTGCACAGCTCTAGCAAGTAGTTCTGGGTCCTCTCAGGGTGGGGGACTCCTCTGCTGCCACCCATGGGGTGCTCAAGGCTCTAGCAAGTAGTTCTGTGCCTGCCCATAGCAGGGGAAGTCCTCTGCAGCCATCCGCAGCCCGCAGGAAGTGTGCGGCTCTAGCAAGGAGCTCTGCTCTGGCCCAGAGCCCTGGAGCAGGGATCTATTCTGCCACCTGTGGGGTGTGCAGCTCTAGAAAGCAGTAAGCAGTTCTGGGCCCTCCCAGAGTGGGGGACTCGTCCGCTGCCACCCGCGGGGGTGTGCAAGGCTCTAGCAAGTGGTTCTGCACCTGCCTGGAGCAGGGGAAGGCCTCTGCTGCCACCTGCAGCCATCAGGAGGTGTGCGGGTCTAGCAAGCAGTTCTGTGACCACCCAGAGCCCTGGAGCAGGGATCTACTCTGCCTCCCGTGGGGGGTGCGCAAGGCTCTAGCAAGTGGTTCTGTGCCTTCCTGGAGCAGGGGAAGTCCTCTGCGGCCACTCGCAGCCCGCAGGAGGTGTGCGGCTCTTCTGCCCCCGCCCAGAGCCCTGGAGCAGGGATCTACTCTGCCACCCGTGGGGCGTGCAGCTCTAGCAAGCAGTTCTGGGCCCTCCCAGAGTGGGGGATTTGTCCACCGCCCCCCGCAGGGGTGTGCAAGGCTCTAGCAATTGGTTCTGTGGCTGCCCGGAGTAAGGGAAGTCCTCCGCGGCCACCCGCTGCCCGTAGGAGGTGTGTGGCTCTAGCACACAGTTCTGCGCCCACCAGAGCCCTGGAGCAGGGATCTACTCTGCCGTCCGTGGGGCGTGTGGCTCTGGCAAGCAGTTCTGGGTCCTCCCAGAGTGGGGGACTCATCCACTGCCACCCCTGGGGGTGCGCAAGACTCTAGCAAGTGGTTCTTCACCTGCCCAGAGCAGGGGAAGTCCTCCACAGCCACCTGCAGCCCGCAGGAGGTGTGCGGCTGTAGCTTGTAGATCTGTACCTGCCCAGAACCCTGGAGCAGGGATCTATTCTGCCACCCATGGGGCGCGCAGCTCTAGCAAGCAGTTCTGGGCCCTCCCAGAGTGGGGGACTCATCTGTTGCCACCCGTGGGGGTGTGCAAGGCTCTAGCAATTGGTTCTGTGGCTGCCCAGAGCAGGGAAGTCTTCTGAGGCCACCTGCAGCCCAAAGGAGGTGTGCTGGTCTAGGACGCAGTTCTGCGCCCGCCCAGAGCCCTGGAGCAGGAACCTACTCTGCCGCCCATGGGGCACACGGCTCTAGCAAGCAGTTCTGGGTCCTCCCAGAGCAGGGGACTCGTCTGCCACCATCCGCAGGGGTGCGCAAGGCTCTACCAGGTCATTCTGTGCCTTCCTGGTGCAGGGAACTTCTCTGCAGCCACCTGCCACCCACGGGAGGGGGGCGGCTCTAGTAAGCAGTTCTGGGGCCCGCTTTGTACCTGTATTTTATGTTCTTAAATGATCTTCCTTGGATTTACAGCTTGCCAAACTTCTTTCTGGGTTCAGCTCCCTGTCTTTGGCTTCATAGATTCTGATTCCAAGCAGTTTTTCTTCCTTTGCTCAGGAGCCTCTGACCAGGGTTGCTATCAGTCGGCCATCTTCCCAGAACCCAGAATCTAGGACTTTAAGCTCAAATCATTCCCACTTATGACGGCTCTGGCTGCAGAAAGTTCCACAGAGGGGCAACAGGATAGGTCTGGTGCTGACAGACTCCTTGTTAGACAGGTGAAGACATAGGCACCCTAAATGCTTCTCATCACTTAACCTTGAATTTTCTGTGCCAGCCCTGAGGTATATTATTTGAGAAAAATTATCCTACAGAAACTAGGATGGATGCCATGACTTCTGGGATAAATAATTTTGGAACTGTTACATACTTTCTGTGTGTCTCTCTCAGGATTCATGATATTCTTAGTCAACTTAAAGAGCCTGTGAAGTCGAAGTATTTTTATATTTCTGTGTTCCTGTAAACACACACACACGTATACATTTAACTCAGTATTTTCTAAATTTATTTGACTTTGACTATGAAACCATTTGCTTTTGAAAAACTATTAATATCTCATGAAATTGCTGTCTCATAATATGTATTTCGGGAAAGGCATAACAAAGTAACCTGCACCTCATAACCTTGCATAGCAAATTAACGTGGTGTACACCTATAGGGGAGGGGCGATACTGAGGAATATTTTCAAAAATATGTAATACAGGAGCCTCAGGAATGTGTGACAAAGGCAGCCAATAGCAATAGAGGATTCTTACTTAAAAGGGAGGGTGTTACTTAAAAGGGAGGATTCTTACTTAAAAAGGAGGGTGTTACTTAAAAGGGAGGATTCTTACTTAAAAAGGCTTGGTGAATGTGAAAGTGGAAAGTGAAAGGGAAAGTAATTACAGTTCCCATGGAAGGTGATTGGTACAACCTGGGCCCTCACTTCTAGATATTTCCATCAAACCCAAGGCAGTTTTGCAAATTACAAGAGCCCTGGGTGTGGTGGATCCTGAAGCTTTATCAGAACCACACAAGGGTTCATCTGGGGTGGGCCATGTGTAGGAATGGACCTTACAGCTCCCTAATGGGTCACTTACGACTTTGTGATCAGGAGGGTAAAGGGAGGAGGTAAGACAAGTTTCTGCATACACAGAGACCACACAGGGCCACAACCAGCAGCTCCCTTAGCTTTCACAATCACAAATTGGAAACTAATTTGAAATGGGAGGATAGAATCTGAGCCCTTTGGCCTTGGAAGTATAAACTAGAACTCACATTCTTCAGTCCCCGTGGTAGTAGTGTTGACAAATTTTACTGGGAGGGAATTGTCTTGGGAAACTGAATTTGAAAGTTGTTTACCAAATTTTTAGTGGGTGCAGGAGAATCCAGGTGAACAATTCCTCAAGGAAATCAAGTCCTTATGGAAGTTTTCACTTTCCTTGGTTTTTTTCCTCATAGGGTAATACCAGAAGGCTTCTCTGTGTTACTCTGGACCCTCCTAAAAACAAAAGATGAGAGATTATGTATAAGAGATTTATTGGGGAACTGTTGTAAGGATAAAGGGGGGTATTAAGAGAGTGGGTAAAGACAGGCACCTGTGAGGAGGAGAGAGAAGGAATGCCTGGGTGGAGGGGACTCTACCTGTGGCAAACTGTGGTGCAGTCCTAAGAAGTGGACCCCCTGGTGAAAATTACCCCAGCCACAGTACTGAAATACTTCAGCCAAACTTGCTGTTTCTCATAGGAATGAACCTGCAATGTACTCCCACTGTGCTCAGCCACTGGCTGAGATAGCCACAAGTGAGACCTTCCCAATTTTATCCTCTGGTAGGTCTAATAGGACTCTTATCAACACAGACAATTTTGAATGTATGGTCACTTGGCACCTTAGAGCCAAATGTTGCTTATCAGAAGTTGTTTCTCTCAAAAGCTGTATAATTAATTCTCAGCTATGGAAACCATAGCCTTGCTCCAGAAATGCCAAGGGCCTGAATTGTGATTCTCCCACTGGAGTATACCACAAGCTCCACACTGAATTTTTTCCTTCCACTTGCTGGAATTCATGGCCCACATTGCCCACTGGGCAGGGCTTCTTGCACAGTACCCTGGGCCTGCTCTAGATGCCTTTCCTTCTCCAGACCCCTCTCAAAGCTGGCAGCCCTGTGTCACCTGGAGTATGGTTCAAGCCAGCACTTCTAAGGGTGGAATATATTGACTCTAAAAGGCCTCTTGTGTGCTTCCTTCTTTGACATAGAAGATGCAAGATGCAGAAATGTGTGGATTTTTATAGCACCTTTTTTGGCTGCTATATATTTCGCTCCCAGAAACCATATGCCCAATTAACCATCTCCCAAACTCCCTAAGATCGTGCCCCTTTGGCTGCTAGTTATGATAATTATGGTTTTCTGGTCTCTGGCAGTTAAGGACCATCACCTAACCTTTAATACTTCAAGAATCTTTCACTCTCATGGATGGCAACAAGCCCTCCCCTGTTGCTTCTATGATTGTCTCTCCCAATGTTGGCCCTGGGCTGAGGAGGATAGCTATTACTAAACTTTTCAGTGATTCTGTGGCCACTGTCATCCTTGCATTGTTCATGGCCTCGATGAATGGTGTATCCTATGGATTTTCCTATGAGACAGAATCTTTTGCTGGATCTTCTGACCTCACATGTTATATCCACACACGCCCATGTCCTGCTGCTTCTTTATTCCCTCCTCTATTATCTTCCAGGGTAACTCAGGCATTGATACTTGACTCAGACTGGGCCATCACAGCCCCCAGGCTTCTACTATGTAGCTACCATAGCAATGAGTTTGCTCCATCCCTTGGGTTCCTTGTCAGAGTTTTAAATTCAGTGTCTTGAGAAAGTTCCCCCAAGACAATGATTTCTTGCTTATCTACTCTGCTGTTCCAGTAACCTTGATCAGACATTCTTAAGATCCATACTGGTATAACCTAGCTACTTTTGGAGTTTCTTCAACATATGTAGCATATTCTCTTCCTTCCTTTATCTAGCTTGGCACACCCTCAGCTAGCTATTACCTAGGAATCCAGGAGAGGAGGTAGGGGCAGATTTCAAGTGGGGTCCTTCTTGCCTTGTTGCTGGGTCTTCCTAAAAGGGAGTACTATTAGCTCTTACTCTAGAAGGGTACCTGACTGCTGCAAGCTCTAAGAATTGTCAGGGTGCCAAGGAGGAGTGTGCAGAGCTAACATCCTCAGGACATTCATCCAGATGCCCCATCCTGTTTTCTAGGATCCTAAGTTTATTCAACGTTTTTCAACCTTTCTCAACACTTAAACATCTTGGGAGCTTCTAAAGGAGGAAATACGGGGGATTGAGAAGTAAGGATCCCAGATGCAGCACTGTTCTAAAACAGTTATATCCAAATGGAAGTTTTCATGTATGGTCACCTGTTACAGGAGTCCTGTGCTTTTTAGGAATAGGCCTACAACTATTAGGCCATGTCCCTACCCCACCACGCTCATTTGTAAGCTGAGAGAAGTCCATAGGAAGTATGATTCTAGCACAAACATAAGGGGTGGATCCAGAAGGACAGCAATTGAGTGGCACATTTTTAAGGTTATCACATTCTCCCTGGTACTATATGGCTTTTCTGAAGACATGCTTGACATTGAAATGACATTCCAGGGAAGTCTATATACAACTTAAAGAGTTTTAATGTATAAACTACAAACTATCCCTCTAGTTGATTCCTACCAAATACTCTTCAAATGAAAAATGGAAGAGAGATAAGAGGCAGAGGGAGAATATAGAATAAGGTGGCAAAAGAAGAAAACAAAAACTGAAGGGAACTCTTCACTTAGTTATCTTTCCCTAACATGTCCAACATTGGAGTGTCTTCTCCAACCACTCATAGCAAATGATTTATTGAAAATTTATTCTGGATTTGGTGACTTTATTAAATAGCAAAGTTGGAGCAATCTGGCTTCACAGTTCTCTGCCGAAAAGCAAAACAACTATCAACTGAAAGATTATCACTTGGAATAAACTAGAACTCAAAATTGAGGCTGTGATAATCCCTGAGTTCACAGGGAGCAGAAGGTAGGGGAAATATACTTCTCCATCTGTGATACCCCTCTTCCAAGCTGTAGGATAGTACATGGAAAGGTCTTCCTCCCCCAATTCATTGTTTCTACACAGGAAAACTGAGATAGAGGCAGACAGCTGCCTTCCTCAACATCCTGGGTTCCTTTGCAGGACAAATGTTCCTGCCTCAACACACAGGGTGTATTACAATTGCCTGGAGTGCAAAAATTCCTCAGGCCAGCTACAGCCAAAGAGTGGAGATAAGGCTAGATCAATCAGAGCACAAAACATGGTGGTACCCTTAATTTCAAAGGAGATGTCAAATTAGAGAGCCTGTTCAGTAGCCCTATGCTGTAGGAGGCATACTCCATGAGTCCTTTGGGCATGAACCAATAAGCAGCTTTCACACATAGCCAGTTATCCACCTTGGGACCCCCACCAGGCCCATTCAGGACAGGCACTGCCCCAAACTCAGAACCTTTGCAAGAGCCATGGCAAAACTTGGCTTCGGATGTTATCAAGTGCTAAAAAGTAGGCAACAATCTTAAGCTAAGGGATCTCACCAGTCAATGTACATAGGACCTGTAGACAAACATGCTATAGAAAGACTAGCACAAACCAAGTCAATAAGAGAATACCAAAATAAACACCTAATAATTTAATGCAAAGGCAAAAACATATATGACAAGAACCAGAGTAAACAAGGAGCCTCAGCCTCAAAAATTCGGCAAAACAAAGACTCAGGAACTGACAATGTGTGATCTCTCAGACAAAGAATTTAAAAGGTCCAGTTTTGAGGAAAATCAATGTACTCCAGGTTAACACAGAAGAACAATGCAGAAATTTATCAAAGGTATTCTAATCATTGTAAAAGTCAACAGAAATCCTGGAGCTGAAATATATAATAGTAGACTACAATAACAAATTTGATCAAGCCAAAGAAACAATCAGTAAGCTTGAAGACAAACTAGTTGAAAATACACAATAACAGAAGACAAATGAATGAAAAGAAGTATATGGGTCCTACAGTCCAACATTAAAAGAGTAAATGTTAATATCATCGGAGTTCAAGAAGGGCTTGAAGTGACAAAAGAGTAGACAAGTATTCAAGGAAATAATAACATAAAAGTGTCCAAACACAGAAAAAGGTGAAAATATTCAAATACAAAAAGGTCAAAGATTACCAAAAAGATTCAGCCCAAATATGACTATCCCAAGACATGTTATAATCAAACTCTCAAAATCAAAAACAAAGAGAAACTTATAATTGCAGCATGAGAAAAGAAGTAAATAACTTATAAAAGTCACCCAACATGCCTGGCAGTAGACTTCTCTGGAGAAACCTTACAAGCTAGGAAGCAGTGTGATGATATATTCAGAGATTCAGAGTGCTGAGGGAACAAAATTGCCCATCAAAATTCCTGTACCCAGCAATGTTATTCTTTAGAAATGAAGGAGAGATAAATACTTTTCCAGCCAAAGAAAACCTGAGAAAATTTATCACCACCAAACTCACCCTGCAGAAATACTGAAGGCAGTTCTTCAAACTAAAAGAAGGGGTATAACAAGAAAATATCTGAAGGTATAATATTCACTGTTAAAATTATAGACACAAATTCAGAATACTATAATGTGGTTATTATAGTATATAAACCACTTATACCCTTAATAAAAAGAATGAATGACAAAATGATTACAACTATAACAATTTGCTAAGGAATAGGCAATCTAAAAATATGTGAATTTTGGCAGCAAAAATTTCAAATTTGGAGCTAAATTGTTGAGTTTTATTTTGTTTATTTCTTTTTCTACATGATCACAGTTAGGTCACTATCAAATTTGAATAACTGGTTAAAACTGTAGTCTTATGGTAGCCTCAAAATCTAAAATAGATATACTAAAATTAAAAAGCAAGAAATTAAAACATACTACTCAAGAAAATCACTTAACCACAAAGGAAGATAAAAAGAGAGGAAGAAAGGAAGAAACAATATATAAGGCAAGAAAGCAAGTAATAAATTGGCAGTAGTAAGTCCTTACCTGTCAATTATTAACTTAGATATAGTGTACGGAATTCTCCAATTAAAAGACATGGAGTAACTGAATGGCTTAAAAATAAAAAAAGACTCATCTGTGTGCTGACTATAAGAGACTTAACTCACTTTTAAAGAAAAACATACACTGACAGTAAAGAGATTAAAAAAGATATTCCATGCAAACAGCAACCAAGAATGAACAGAAGCAGCCTTACATAAGTGAGGTTGAAATAAATTTATCAGGAGGGTGGAGCCAAGATGGCGAACTGCAGCCAGCTTTTTACAGAAGCTCCCGTCCAGAAGGAGGCTGAAAGGACAGAACCTTAGCAAATTAGCTGATGGTTTGGAGCAGAGACCACAGAGAAGATTGAAGAGTGCACTTCAACCTTCC